>NC_050535.1:19375283-19383861 GCF_002922805.2 Oryzias melastigma | reverse complement strand
ATTTAGCTAATATTTTAGCAAGCTTTCGGCTTTAGCCTTTTCAGCTATGAGCTTCTGCATTTTTAGCTAGCTATCAGCGTCAGCATTTTCACCTATCAGCACTATCATCTTCAGCAGCCACATTCAGCTTACAGAATTCACACCAGCATTATCGCTGGTAATGCTATAAATCTGGTTCTTAACTTCGTCTTTGTCAGTATTTATTTTATATTGTTTGCTCTTTTCCTTTTAGATTAATTTCTCTAAAGCGGTTTTTGGATGACCAGAATTCTACAGGATATTTCAAATTAAAAGCATTTGCATAATTTTTTATGTCTTAGTTTTTTCATTAACACTGTAACAAAGTTTCCCTTTATTAAAGTTATTTAATGCATAATTAAGCATAATGTATTCATCAAGGAATGTGTAACAGACATTTTTATGCATTAAGTTGTATTATTAAAAGTATGAATTATTAGTTAACTGTTAATTAATTATTCAACCTTACTTAATGCACAATGAAGGGCACCCTATTAGAAAGTGTTGAGTTTTTTTTCTAATCATTCAAATTGGTTAATTTTTACCTTAAGAAGTAATTTCCACATTTTAAGCTCTAAATAAACTTTTTGATCTTAAATGTCTTTAAAAGTTAGTTGCTATTGCAGATGGTTTGATGTCTGCTGGTGTTCTTTTGTCAGTTGGTCTGCAGGTTCCTGTGTGAAGACGCTACAGAAGCTCTGACTGAAAGACGTTTTGTTCCTGCCGTCCGGGAGTTTATCATCAAACATCTTCTAAAAGGTTTGTACTTTTTCTTTTTGTTATTTGCAGTTTTTGTGTGTGTGTTTCTGAAAGTTGATCCTTTTTTGTGTCTTCAGGCAGACTAAGATACCCTGAGGTGTTATCTTCAGACCTGCAGAGGAACGCTCTGGCGGCGTTGCTGAGACTTGGAGCGGTGCAAAAGGTTCAAGGGTGCGTTTGTTTCGCTCACCTGTATGTCTTACATATGGATGCATTTCCGTTTTGAGGATAAACAGAAGGCCTCTCTGCTCACAGATTTTTTTCAACTACGTAAATAACTGGATTGAACTCAAACCAAGTACAAATGTTGGGACACAAACTGCTTTTAGGAAAATTTGCGCGGCTCTATGCTCTTTTTCACTCTGAGTTTTACCTCTAAAAATTTTGAATTGTGATAAAATGAGAAGATGGGAATATTTTCTGTCAGTAAAACAAGCTTTAATTCAATGATTGTATAAAGAGAACTGGACTGAGAGAGTGTGACATCACCTGTTGAAAATGACTCACTTCCAGCTCCAACTAAATTAAGTCAATTCGTTAGCTAATTTTTTCCGACATGGACGTCGGAGCCAGACGTCATCAGTGAGCAGCGATTGGTCCAAGATGGTCTGACGGTCTGTTTCTATGGCAACCAATCTCACCAATCAGGAGTCAGCTTGTCTTCTCAATTGAATGTGGGCCACACAAAATCTGTCAAATATTTGATGTGATACCACATGCTTTTATTGAGGCATCTGATTGGTCAGAAAAATGTCAGGAAAAAATTAATAAAAACAAAAACAAGATTAAAGAATATTCCGTGGAGAGTTGCAGCTTTTTCTTTATACTTTTTTTTTTCTAACATTTTAAGGACGTTTTCCGATTAACTGTCATTCTTGGTGCGGCTAACGAGATTTGTCTTTCCAGGGGGGAGGAGCCTGGCGCCCTGAAGGTCAACCGGGTGATGGTGAACTCCCTGGAGGACACTCTGGGTATGAAACAAGCTGCACAAAAGCATCATCTTCAGCTGCAATTTTCCAACAAATGTTGCCTTTGTCTTCTCAGGAGGAAGACTGTCCACGCAGAAGGCTCTGCGAGCTCACCTGTAACTATTCACCCAACAGGCTAAAGAAAACGCCACAAATATTCACATCCTCCATTTTTTTAAGTACTATTTTTAACATTCAGTAAAAGCAGATTTTTCAAGAGCTTTATTCCAAAATAATGTATGCAGTTTTTCCTCTCCTGTCGGTTTGTGGCTCTTTTGCACTTTATTCTTTTAACTTGCTGTTTTGATTTTCCAGTTTAAGTAAAATATTTGAGGTCTGTTGCCAACAAACTGCAGATAAACATAATGCAGTGGAGGAACTGTTACCCCCGTATGCCAAACTCTGATGTTTCTTTCTAAATCTGTTTCACATATTGTCAAAAATTAATATTCATATTGTTTATACTTATTTTGTATTCACATAAAGTTAAAAAAAGAAGAACAAATATGCAGCATTACTGTGATTTCTTATCCAATGTCTCTGAATGAGGGATTTAAAAACACTCAGGGGAAGTTTCCAGATTGGAGTTTGGTTTGTTTAAAACGTGTAAACTGAGGTTATTTGTCTTTTCCTTAGTGGTAGTTTATGTGCATAAATATGGGCTGAATATCACATCTGATCAATTTTGAGTCCTAAAAAAATTGAAATTAAACTATAACGCCAAAATTCCAATGGAGATACTTGAACAGAAAGCATTAAAATGTTCCAGAAATCATGAATCTACTGATGACACATGGTGAACATTCAGGTGTGCTTTAATGTCTGAGCTTGATTTTTGTGTGTGAATTTATGCCTTAAATTGTTCGGCTCTGAAGCCTTTTAATGTTTAATTTTGAGAAAAGCTAATGTGTGTGTTAATAAAAATGTTTTGCAATACTTTTTCAGGTGTAAGAAATGTCTTCTTTCTTCAGTAGAATGCCAAGATTGATAGTTTTTTCTTTATTAAAACCTAAACAATGGAGAAAAAAATGTTTTAATTATAAGACAAAGAAAATAAATTACCAAACATATAATGTTTCAAAATGCAGGATTTGGGTTGTAATAAAGCTTTAAGATATACTTTTTTTTTAAATATATTTCTTATTTTTACTCCAAAAGCTGTTTTTTATTTTATTTATTTCTAAATCCCTTTTATTATTTCACGCTGACACACTTTTTTTTATCGTCCCGGGGCAGTTAATGGGAGCATCCAGCTCATTCATATACATTCTGGTGCTTCCAAATGAATAATGATTTATTTTAGTAATTTAAGTCAAAATGTAAACATGTTTGTGCACATATCTACACCTAAGTATATTTGAAGGATCTGTTTCAAATTTAGTTACGAGCTAACACAAAATGAAGCATCTGTGAAAGTAAAGATTTTGTGAGAGATACTTTTAATGTCTTCTTTGTTCTTTACATCTGCACGGGGTATCTAGAAGATAAATATAGTCAACCGTCTGCTCAGACTTGTCCAAACACATGACGCTCAGAAAACTCAGAATTAAAAGAACACTGGGAACTCTTTTACTTTTAAACATGATCAGAGTTGGACTTTAAATCACTGGTGTAATGTCCTGCTAGCTTACAGCCCCTCATACCCACATGCTAACATTACTAGTCCAATATCAGAGCTTCCAGCTGCAGTTTTGACTCAGATTCCAGCTCAGATGGGGAAAACAAATTTCTCTTGTGGCCTGAAGGTGGAGTCTGGGCTGTATGGGGTTCCATTTGGACCAAAAATATGTTTTCGCATCCACTTTCTATGTTTTTGATCCATTGTCTATGCATACTGAACAAGTTTGTTGAACATTTGTTTATGTCTATGTACTACTAAGCAATATCATCTGTGAAATTACAGGAGCTAACAACGCTAGCAACAGCTGCTAATTTTCTAATGACCAGATCCAATGAATAACAAATGCAGTTTTAAGTATAAAGCTAAAACATCAGAGCAAATACAAAGCGATCATCAAAGAAGTGTGGACATGGAGAAGATTTTCCTTAGTAGACATTGAACTTTCTTAATAACTTAACAAATAACCTGCCAGTTTAGGACACCTGTTCTAGAATAATGGACTAGTTTTTTTAAGGGCTCCCATTTGCTTTGACTCATGTCAAGGAAAGCCTTCATTTCAAAAAAGTCATCAAATAAATGAATAAATGTAATTATTTTAGAAATAGCCTTTTTCATTAATATGTCTAATTTTCCCAAAGTAGTACTTAACTGTATTCCATTCCATTATATTAATCATTTAACCTCCTGCTCAACCAATTGTTGGGGAACATTTAGAAAACATGTGTTTAATAATATTGTGTGTATTACTCCCCGAAGTACGTAGCCCCTAAAGGGACAAAAAAAAAAAAAGAATTGAAGTAAAAAAAATATTTACTGACTGATGTGCTACTGATAGTAACTGGTGGCGTACCAGTGAATATTTATTTTTTTAGAAATTGTTTTGACTTCAATTTTTAGAAAAAGCATTTTTTCAGTTACTATCTTGTGCACACCAGTAACTAACCAGGACATTTTTTTACCTAGAAAATTGAAGTTAAAAAACAATCTTTAACTGTATGTATTTTTAGGCAAAAACATTTATTTTGTAATTTGATGTCTCTTTGGGGGCTCCGTACCAAGACTATAAGCAGTAGAAAAAATACATTTTTTGTGGTTTAACACCTGAGGCATCATTGGTGACGGTTAAACACAAAATCTTTAACATATTGCAACATTTCAATTGTTAACACAATAATTCCAGTAGATTCTTAAGGAGAAAAGCGGCGCGAAATCAAAGAACTTATACACTGGAGCTCCGGTGTTAAGGGGTTAATCCACCACAAACTAAAATTCTAACAAACTTTTTTTTTTTAAACTCTACAAACCAAATAAAATAAAGACAAGCCACTGTTTTTGGTTTCCCTTTATTTGCACATTCAGCAGTTTACAGAAACTCAAAGGAAAAGGGTTATGATTGATTGTCTCCAGACTGTAAAAACCAGAACCCCCACCCTCCTCCATACTCCTGAGTGTTCCTGTTCTTATCTCACCTCTGTCCCTTGCATACATAAAATTAGCCCTTCCCCCGCTTGATCATTAGCATGAGCACAATAGCTAACAAAACCCCACATGTGCTGTTCCTTCATTCCTGGGCGAGTTTGACCTGTTCCAAAAAAATCCCTCATTTTTCATAACTTAGTGGATCCCTCAGGATCTCTCTAGGGATTAAATACCATCAAATGTCGTTGAGACGATCAAGTGTTAGCAGCACCCACTTAGGACCTACAGTAAAAACAATAAATACATGTGAAATAGAAGCAACTCGAGGCTAAAATAGGTAGTTTTAAAATAAAGAAGGAAGGTACAGATCTACATTCAGTTCATGATCAAGTTTAACAGCAACTCAATGCGTGAAGAAATACGTCCATCGGCTTTCGAAGGCACTTCAGTGCAAATCGGATAAAACCTGTTCTTCAAGCTAGAAGATCCCTGAGATGAAGAACCATTAAGTGATAGAAACCCTGCTGGATCGAACATGAAACTGACTTGTCTCCAGTTGGTGCTGCAAAAAGCAATTCCAATGAAAGGGAAGGCCTGGAATGAAGATGAAACCCCCCTTCCCTTAAAAAGCTGCTTTGAACTGCCTTTCGCCTTGGAGGGGGCAGCACGCAGGGTTTCAATAGCCCTGACTCAGCGTCTTTTCACACACGTGCAAATGTCCAGGAGGGAGGAATGGTCTGAGTTGGAGGGGGGACAAGAGGGGGACATTCATCGGTACTACTTTTCACAGTCTCCTATCAGGAGTAGGTAGTTTTTTCAAAGCTGGGGCATATTTCTATTGTTACACCTGCCTGGGCAGGTTTCCAGTGCACCGGAAGCCTCACTCACCCGTGCACCAGCGACACCCCATGGTGCAGAGCTCGCTTCCACATGTAGTAGGTGGAGCGCGCAGTGAACGGGAAGTATGAGCGGAATTCCTTAAAGGTGGGAAAGGACTTCTCCTCGAAACGTTGCTGCAGGAAGAGCTTGGCCTTGGCCTTGAAGTTGGCCAGTGCCACAACATCCATGCCAAACACGTGCTCAACCACCGGCACATTCCTGTGGAAGATCTGTGTCGAATGTGCAACATCAAAAGAAGGGAGTGGAGAACTCTCCTGGTGATTGTGGGCCAAGGCCACAGGGAGATGACTGGGATTCTCCAGATTCTCCAAAAGGAGCTGCTCTTTGGACGAGCTCCCTTGGCTCTCCGGAGCGCTGGTCTCCACAGTTTGGCCGATCCTCATATTAGCTTTGTGGTTCTCGCTGCTGCGCCACAGCCAATAGAAACAAGAGGACATGGCCGGGAACTTGAGCTTGAACTTTGTCAGAGACCATTTGGACTTCTGAACGTGCAACTTTGCCAATTCTCTGAGCTGCTTTTTGCTCAAGTACGCCAGCCTGAAGCTTCTGTGTTTTCTCCTGATAATCCGAGCTTTGGGCACTAGGGTCTGGGTCTCGCTGGGCAGCGCCGATGCCCCGCTTATAGGACTCTGGCTCTTGTCGGCGTCCGAGCTGTCCGAGCTGCTGCCAACAGTTCCTTTGTAGCCTCTGTTAAAGAGCATTGCTTCTCTCCTCCAGTTGTAGTAGGTTGATCTGGAGATTCCTGGAAAGTTTCTCTTGAAGATCCGGAAAGGGAAGGAGGTGTTCATGGTGATGTAGTTCTGCAAGCAGCGCTTGGCTTCTTGCATGTGCGCCACATTGTGAGCTCGCTCTGCATCCAGCTTGCCGAGGTTGAGGCCGAACATCCTGGCAACGTTGTCATGGTGCTCGGCCTCGTCCTGGTTGGCTTCAGGCGATGACCAGGCCTCCTGCTCTGTGCTCTCTCCAGGGCTGATCTCCCCGGCTGAAGAAGACGTGAAGTTCCCTCCGGTTTTCAGCAGCTCTTGTTTCCAGTTATAGTATGATGATCTGGAGATCTCTGGGAAAAATTTCTTAAACTGGTGTAGAGGAATGAACTTGCCCTCCAAGTAACAAGCCTGGAGGAAGTACTTTGCTTCGTACCGGGCGGCCGACTTCTTGCAGTGTTCCTGCGTCTGCCTCTTCCAGCGGTAAAAGGTCCTCTTGGTGATGTTGTACTTGTCCTTAAGGTTTGGGAAGGACAGCTGCTGTTCACGGTTTGCCTGCTCCCTGCTGTTAGTCTGAGACGCCCTGCACTCTAGGTCAAGACTGACAGACATGTGGGGACTGAGCTCAACTAGAGCCACAAAGTAATTAGGTCTGAACAGCGACTCGGCCTGCAGCTCCCCAGACCACATGACGTGTATAGTTTGAAGTTCCGAGTGTTCAGGTCTGGCTCTCGGGCGTATGAGTCTGTTGAAGTAGGGTCTGATCTTCAGGTTGAACATAGGATAGATGGAGTAGATGTTGAACCGAAGAACCGACGACAGGGCGTACACGTGCCACATGTTAGCATACGAGCCAGGGAAGCAGGAGGCCTTGACGTCCGCATCAAAGATGGCCTCCAGGACTGACGGCGGCAAGTTGACCATGTCTTCAGACTCTTCTGCACTCAGACTGAAGCGAACAGCCTGAAGCATCATTTTTGAATCGATCATCCCAGACAAGTAGTAGCTCTTCCAGAGCACCATTTCCACCACAGTCCGCACCTGAAAGTCAACATATTCAACAGCTGAATACACCTTAAAATGAAAAATACATTATTTTTACATAAATTATCTTCTTGGAATCCAAAAGAAATAATGTTTTCTGATTCAACCAAAAGATTTCAACTGAAAAGTATTAAAAATGTTTTAGTGAATAGCCAAAAATGTGGATTGATTAACCACAGTGTTGCATATTACAGAAAAATAATATGCATTAAAAGAATTGCCTACATCAGGGGTGTCAAACTCAATCGCACAAGGGGCCAAAATCCATAACACACTTTAGGTTGCAGGTCGAACAGGATAAATATTTATTTAACACTCTAAAACAAAATTTTTAAAAACTTTTTAACATAATTATGAACTAGATAGGTAGCATTACATGCGATAACCCTAGTGTGAATGCTGTAAGCTGAATTTTGTGTGAATGCTGTAAGCTGAATTTGGCCACTGAAGAAGCTGAAATTGATAGCTGAAAACACTGAAGCTGAAAGCCAGCAAAAATATTAGCTAAATGCCAAATTAGCGTAAAAACTAAAAAAATAAATAAATAAATAAAAGCTTAGGGCCGGATCCAGTCCCTGGGCCTTGACTTTGACACATGTGGTCTACACTTTGAATTACATCTAAGTGTGTATCACTCTCTTCTCACCTGTAGCTCCAAGCTAAGTGCAGTGGAACCCACAAGCAACATGCTCACGGCATCAAACAGCAAGTTGCCTTCCCCGTTGCAATTCAGCGGCAGGAGACCCCTGGGTGCATCAGCGGGGTACAACCCCCTGGCCTTTTCATCCACGCTGACCCACTCTGGCAGCTCCTGACAGGGGGCTGCTGGGAGCTGGAAGGGAGCAAGGACTTGCTGGACCTCCAGAGCCAGTCCGGTCAGAGCATCCAGGCCGGAGCTCTCTGTGGCCTCCTGGAGCTGCAGGAGGACGGACAGCACCACATCTTTCCTCTGGACCATCCCTGCAGGTCTGGTTGGACCTTCGGGCACTGCTGGAAATTAGAAAAATGAGAGGGAAAAAAAACAGAATTTGATTTTAGTTTAATATAATTTTGGAGCAAAACGGACTATTAAAGTCATTTTTTACACTAAATGTTAATTAAGAATTTGAACATCAGCTGTTATAACTTTTTTTTTTTTTTTTTTA
>NC_050535.1:19372905-19375054 GCF_002922805.2 Oryzias melastigma | reverse complement strand
TCCCCCTCTCTCACTTTGAGAAACACCTCCATCTTGAACCCCTCCTCTTCCTCCAAACAGCCAGGGTCAACTTCAATGTGAAGTGTTACCAAAAGTTAACGTGTCAGGGGCCACGGACCACATTAGGGGGGGCTTTGGTACTTTTTTTATGTACAGCAGTTCACTGTCAAGGCTATCAATGAATGTTTTGTTTGTTTGTTTTATAATAAATCTAAAGAATGGTTGAAAATGGGGATAAATGTGAGCAGACATGACAGGGTTCTGGATCTCCCGGGCTCTCTGGGGCTCTCTGGGGCTCTCTGGGGTTTGTTGATTGGAGCGATGTGTTCAGACAGGGTGTGGACATGAGCTTCATGAGACCAGAGGAAGGGCCCCTGAGCCACAGCTCAGCATTGTATCCTCCTTTTGACACCTCCTTCCCTGCCTTTTGCAGGATTTCAGTAATCAAGGCCTTTTGTTCTGAGCATGCACGAGTGTCCTCCAACCCCCCACACCGTGGACTCTGGCGTGGACCCCTGACATACATTCACACGCTGGGGACGGCAGCATTTGGCCCCCAGTGATGACTGCTCTGCAAACACTCTGCAGACAAGCTGGTGCCTGAGTTCACTGGAGTTCAAGTAAAAACAGATCACACAAACACAAACATGACAGGGCTTTTTTTTGTCTTTTTAACATCTCGTGAAGCCAGTTTGTTCTAATTTGGGCCTAATTTTCAAAAATAAAACAATTGTATCAAGAATTCCTAGGTGAACACCTTTTAGTCCCACCCCGATGATCTTTTGATCTATTTTCAAAGCATTCCCAGAGGTCTTTTAATCATGATCAGGCTATGTGGGTTATGGCCAAAATAATGAAAGAAAAAAAGTCATTCTGTAGAGCAGGGGTGTTAAACTCAATCGTTCCTGGGGCCAAAATCCCAAACGCACCTGAAGTCATGGGTCGAAAGATTAAACATGTGTTGAACACTCTAAAACTACATTTTTAAAACTTTAAAACCCTATTCTTTTTACATAATTATGAACTATACATAGAATCACATGCTAGTGTGAATGCTGTAAGCTGAATTTGGCCTCTGAAGATGTTAGTGTTGATAGCAGAAGATGCTGAAATTAATTGCTAAAAACGTTGAAGCTGATTGCCAGCTAAAATATTATCTAAGTGCTATATTACCCCCAAAAACAAAAACAAAAAAAACTAAAAAGTATGGTAGCCCCCAGTGAAAATTTCAACGTGGTCCTCATATGGTTTACCTTTGGGCTAAATTGATGGGTCTCAGGTGGGTTTATCCTCGTGTTCCATGGTGTGCCCATCTCTGCTTGCCCACACTGGCTTAGGTGTGGACTCAGTGGTCTGGCTCTCTACACTAACCAGTGGACAGCTAACAAGCTGCCTGGCGGACAGCATAGCGAGTCAGCAACCTCCGCTGCCTAGCAAGCCAGACTACTGAGTGGCCACTCAAGCCAGTGTGGGCAAACACGGAGGGGCCACTATGTAGGAACCGACAGACAAACCCACCTGGAGCCAACCAATTCAGCCCAAAGGTAAATCATTGGGGCCCACATTGAAATGTTCGTATCGCTCTCTCCAGCTAGCTTACAGCCCCTCACACCCTCAAGCCAGCGTTAGAGGTGCAACAAAAATGCTGAGCAATAAAGTTTCTATCCAGCCGTACAGCTTTGATCCACATTCCAGCTCAGACAAGAAAACAAAAACATTCATTAATCTATTTGTCTGCAAGTGGATTCATCATAATAGAATGGAGCTTGGAGCTTGTGGCCTGCTGAGTGAAACCTCTACATCACAAGCTTTGTCAAACAGTATTTTTTCATCTACTCCTGGTTTATGACAATTTGCATAAAGAAATGCTCATAAATGTTGTATTTTCTTTAAATATGTCCTTCATTATCACAAAAATTCAATAAGAACATGTTAAAAACACTGTTTTCACTGGAGTGGGTCTCCAAAAAGTTGGATGTTTGTGTCCTTAATTTATTTTATTTTTCTTTACTTCTCACTTGGAGACTTACAGATTGTACAGATTGTGGGATTGATAGATGTGTACTTTGGTCTTATATCAGCTTTCTGTGTGTTTTCGTCTCTTTTCTGGCCTCTGTGACCCCAAGTTGTTCCAAGTAGCCCCCCCCCC
>NC_050535.1:19366543-19372895 GCF_002922805.2 Oryzias melastigma | reverse complement strand
GGATTAGTTCTGCTGCGAGTTTATTCCGATTTCATTGTAAATGGTGTAGATGATGTGTCAAAGTCAATGTCCGGGGGCCGAAATTGGGTAATTCTATCCGGCCCTCCAGATCTTTTTATTAATTTATTGTTATTAACCCGGACTTGATCAGGGACGTTGACTGTGAACGCATCAGTCTTTCATCATTTAAAAACGTTGTCTAAATGATCAGAGAGCTGTACTTCATCAAGATAACCGACTTAAACCTGGAACTCAGAGTCTTCAGGCCTTTGCTTCCTGATTCTCAAAGAAACAACTCTGCTTGTGTTCAAATCCCTCCATGACTGTTTCTATATTGGCCCACATCAGCTGTGTCAAACTCAGTCAAGGGGCCAAAATCTAAAACACACCTTAGGTTAAAGAGGATAATTTATTGAACACTAGAACTACATTTTTAAAACTGTAACTTTTTAACATAATAATGACTTAAATATTTAGCATTACCCGTGATAATGCTAGTGTGAATGCTGTAAGCTGAATTTGGCAGCTAAAGATGCTAGTGCTGATAGCTGAAAATGCAGAAATTAATAGCTAAAAGCACTGAAGCTGATAGCTGAAAACACTGAAGTTGATAGACAGCTAAAATATTAGCTAAATACCAAATATGCCTAAAAAATCTAAAAACAAAAACTTAGGTTAGCCAAAACTGCTAACGTGGATGAAAAAAATTGCTAAACCTCAAAATAGCCTAAATAAACACTGAAAAAAGCCTAAATTAGCCAAAACAGCTAGCATGTGGCTGAAATATTAGCTAAACTCCAAAATAGCTTTAAAAAGTAGATTAGACAAAACTGCAAGCTTTTAGCAAATAATTCCAAAATAGCCTAAAAAACAAAACAAGTCTAAATTAGTCAAAACAGCTAATATGTAGCTTAAATATTAACTAAACTCTTAGTAAATGCCAAAATAGTCCAACAAGCTAGCAGAATAAATATTTTTAAAACTTTAAAACCGTAACTTTTTAACATAAAAATGAATTAGATATTTATCATTACCTGCAATAATGCTAGTCTGAATGCTATAAGCTGAATTTGGCCGCTGAAAATGCTAGTGCTGATAGCTGAAATGCTGAAATTGATAACTAAACACGCTGAAGCTGATTGCTGAAAACACTGAAGATGATAGTCAGCTAAAATATTAGCTAAATGCCAAATTAGCCTAAAAAATCTAAAAAAATAAAAATAAAAAAACATTGGCTAGCCAAAACAAGCAAGCATCTGGATGAAAAAAAATGATTGATGGACTTCAAAATAGTCTAAAAAAATGAAAAAAAAGTCTAAATTAGCCAAAACAGCTACAGTGTAGATGAAATATGAACTAAATTTTTAGTAAATGCCAGAAATACGCGCTAGATAACATCGGGCCATTAATAACAATAAAATAAAAAGATCTGGAATGATGGCTAGAATTACCTGGAGGGCCGGATCCGGCCCCCGGGCCTTGACTTTGACACGTGCCCTAAATGAACTTCTTAGGGCCAGACCTGCTATAAACAGGTTCCTGCAGCTAAAACTTGGAACCATCTCATCTGAAGTGTTACACGAGCTCGAACACTGACTGCGTTTAAGCTCAGATCCTTCTCAGCTTCGTCTATGATAGTTGAAGGCCTGTATTATGTCGATCCACCTATTTTCTTTATCCTCTTCAGGATGAAGTTATTGGGGCCTATCCCTGTTGGGGGATAGGCCCCAACAGGGATGTTCCAGTCCATTACGTACACCTTTCCTTCCATATATTTTTTTAAATCAATGTTTTTGTTTTTTTTTTTACTTTTATTTCTTGTTAAGCCTGTTCAGTTTGTGTGTAAACTACGCTATATAAGCAAACCTGCTGTCATAAAATAACTCAAAGGTAATTTTGTTTATGTTTTTAAGGAATTTTCAGCCTCTATTAAAATAATTTCAGATCAGTTACGTCAAAAAAACGTTTCAAATTCACCTTTTGCTAAACATAAAAATACGTAATAATAACCCTTTAATATAATCATCTGGATTATTGGAGCTGTTTATTTTACTAAGTGCTATGCTTTTTTTGTTTAATAATTCACACTAATAAAAGGTTAAATGACTCAGCATAAAACAGCATTAGCATGTCATTCAGGACTTCAAGAGGTTTTTAACTTGATTTTAATGAACTTTTCCTTGTGTGGGACATTTTTACCTTTAGTCAGCTGTTTTAGACACTTCTAAGCTACACAAATAACTCACACTACTATCATGTTTTAGCATTAAAGTAGTTTCAATGTGTAATTTTAAAGAAGCACTTTTTTGGCATTTGGTTTTGTAGTTTTGTCTGTTGCCAAGTTTTGAGTGCAGACCCCCCTACCAGCTCTTTCTTGTCAAATGTATGCAGCGTCCCCATCCTCTCAACCCCCACAGACTCTTGTCTACAGCTAATCTACACACCTAAGGTGTGTAGATTAGCTGTGCTGCACTGCACTGTGAACACAGTAGTGGGCCTCCTGTAAGCATTTTAAATGCAAATAGGTCAACTCTGGCACCGGCTCCGGCTGTCTGTTACCTGCTGATGCGTGGGTGTGTTTGTGCACATGTGTGCAGGTGTGTGTATGTTTAGGAGCCCAATCCGAATTCTCGCCTTCTCCCTTCCACTTGAAGGGGTATTTTAAGTGCAATTCATGTCTGGGAAATGTATTTTTTTCCTTTTAATCCGACCCTCCAAATGGAGGAATATAAAGTCTTTTGTTGCGTTGAGAAGTGATTTTCTTCACGTTGGTGCGCTCTGAACCACAAAAGTTTACATTAAAATAAAAGTAATGACTTTTTGTTGTAACATGACCTTTTCAAAGTTATAAAACCGCTGTTGTTATGTATATTCAAGCTCTGCGCTAAAGCTAGTGGACTGGTGATTATTGGTGACATCATCAACAAAAGTGACGTCCGAAATATGAGACACTATTTTTAAATAACTCTCCGTTTGGAGGGGTAAATGAAGAGGAAGGGAGGAGGGAAGAATTCGGATTGGGCCGAACCATAGACTTGACGTTTCAGCTTCTTTCACCCACAGAAGGTTGGGTTTATACTGCAGAAAATATTTTTCTGCTGTACAAAGAGCAAGTTTTCGATGGCAGAATCGAACATGTGGCGATGTGATGGTTTCGGTGTATATTTGGCTTTGCGAAGAATTAAGATAAAATCATTTTGAATGTGTGAAATGCTTTTTAATCATAAAAAAACTATACATTTCATTAACAAAATCGGATTTAGTTTTAATGTTTTGAATAACTCCACTTAGTTTTAGTTTTGTTTAATTTATTTGAAAACTTTTAAAGTGAACAAAGTATCATATAAGTCTTACTCTAGTCTCAAGTCTTTTTGTCCTGAGAAACATAATAGCAAAATAACCTTTGGTCAGTTTATTATCTGTAGCTTTGATTTGTTTTGTTTTTTTCTCAGTTGGGAAAAAATGCCTTAATCAACCTAGTATCCTAAAAACCTATTATTACATTGTTTATTATGTTTATTTTTTGATCTCTTGTGGTCTAGCGTTTTCTTCCCCCTAGTGGTGGAATTGCGCACTGCAGTCATTTCTTTAAATAACCATAACTCGACACAGGAACGGGCTAGAAACTTGTTTTTTTCGTCCAGTATCTTTATAAAGTTTAACATCTTTATAATGTTTTTCTCTTCATGACTGACCTGGATTGAACCATCTGGCGGGTCGTATGTTTAACACCCCTACCCATAGCAATGCATTGTTTACTTTGCACTTTACATAAATGTCTGGGAATATTTGAACGTGAATCAAATATCTGTATTGTAGTGGTTTCATATTTGTACTGCAGTAGTTTTAGATGAAAATTGCTTTTTCAACTTATTTTGAAACTAACAGCAATAAAATTATTCTGTCAATTGGACTAAAAAAGCAAAAAGCTGCTGAAGCCGACTCACAGTGTAAAACTTAACAGTGAAGAAATGAACTCAGTCCATCTCCAAGGTTAATTTTTACCTTGTTCCTGTGAGATCTGTGCAAATATTCACATGATCCAAGTTTGGAAACGGAGTGATAAAACAGTCTCATAGAGAAAATCTGCCCGCATTCAAATGTTTTCTTTGTAAATTTTTACAGAAAGAGTACAAAATCTGTTAGCTTTGTACTGTAGCCAACACGACAGTTTGAAGGTGAATTAAATAAATACACAACTTTAAGTCCAACTCGATCATCTTTTGATCTATTGTAAAATCATTTCCGCTGGTCTTCTAACTATGATTATGCTGTTTTTAACCAAAAAAATGTATTTTTTTTCTGGGACATAGTTTCTGCAGGGCAGCAGGAGTTCTAAGCTGATGGATATCTCATCGTCATTGTATTTACATGTTGTCCCGCTAGCTTACAGCCCCTCATAACCCTACACTAACATTAGCGGAGCAACAAAAATGGTGAACTATTCCGCTGTTCAGTTTTGAGTCAACTCAGACTAGGAAAATGAAGACGTTAATGAATCTGCTTGAAGTGAATGCATCAGAATGGAGTGGAGCAAGGAGACTTCGGCCCGTCTAGTTCAGTTTCAAGCTTTTTCTAACGGCATTTTTCATTCATCCTAATTTGGATAAAGAAATACTCAGAATCACAACCCTAAATTGCTTTATACATGTCCTTCATCATCAGAAAAATGCTACAAGAACATGATTTTCATTGGAGTAGATCTTTGAGTTTCCCTCTTCCTCATCAGGATGTTTTTTAATGAGCAGTACTGCCCTCTAGTGAGCAGTTGTTGGAACTGCATGGTTTTTACAGTCTGTGTTCTGTTTAATATTTGGTTCACTCATGAGGTTAAAAGCTAACAAAACCCTAATTTTTTTTCAGCTGTTTACTTCTATACATCATAAAAACACTCAATATGTCCCTTTTTTCTGCTCAAAAATCAATTTTATTTTGCTTCTTTTCAACAGATCATTGGAGACAAAGATTTTCAGATAATTAGACTTTAATGCAATAGCTTATTAACAATCACAGTTCAATGAAAAATATGTTCTTTGAATATAGAAATTATAATTTATATTCACTCCTGTACATATTGCATCTTTCAGAGCAGCTTTAATGATGAGATCTGCTTCCTAACCGGGAATAACAGTCAGTGTTGAAACGGATGGGAGTGTTCCAGCAGAACCAAACGGTTCTTTAAGAATACGACCGCCAGCGTCTGCCGGGTCTTTGGCCTTTCAGAGCCTCTTACATTCAAAGTAGCTGAAGTTTGACTTCAGCAAACGACACTTTCACTTTTAAATAACATCGCTTACAAAATACGATCTTTAAATGGAGGAAATTAATCTGAAACAGTGCATCAACAAACAAAGTGGACCGATCCATTTCATTAACATCTTCAATCTCAGACCTTATTTAAGTCTAACTCTTTACTTAAAAAAAAACGCCTGAATAACCTTAAAATTATATACTTTCATAGCTTATAACAAGAAATCAGAATCATGACAATCTTCATATTTGTAAAAATCAACACAGCAAAGAGGTTCAAGTTGTGTGGGCGGAGCTTGCTCACACCTGTTTGGTCTGACCGTTGGTTTCTGCAGCCTCATTTGTCCTCTGCTAACACATCACTTCATCTCCTCACACCAATATGGAATTATAAGGCAGGAAAGAGCAGGTGTGTTGCTTAGATTGGTTATTTTATGGAGACTTATTGCACATTTTTAGGGGATATGCTGAAGGTAATACTTTTCAGCGTCGATACGCAATAAAAGGTTGACTATAGCTTTAAGGTTCAGTCTAAACAGCAGCTTAAAAAAAACACTTCATATTTGCAAACATGTTCCCTTTTAAATCAGGAAAGTAAAAGCAGGAATGAGACGTTTGCTGCTTCCAAGCTGGAATGGTTAGTAGAACACAGACGGGTCATGCAGGTCTAAAGTGCAAAAGGCTTCGGTATGGAGCTACAATGGAGCCAATATTATTCGAAACCAAATAAAACAAATAAAAAAAAAATATTGGTGTTTGGCCAAAAAAAAGTAAAAAGTCCAAAACTTTTTGCTATTCTAAAATAAAAGTAATTATTTTTAGCTTCAAATGATGAACTTTTTAGGTTTCAAAACTCAAAATTTCAAATTCGAAACATTTTTTTCACTTTCAACTCTTTTTCCCCCCAAACTTTTGGCCCTGTTGTGGCGCATTGGGGCGGAGCCATTTTCTGACCGTAATTATCACATTTCTCAGAGTCAGTGAATGCATCGGGACTGAAGTTACCACCCTCATCGATTTTGATTGGTCTTTTCTGTTAGCCCCGCCCCAATCCGTCACAGCGGGGCCAAAAAGATTTGAAACTGAAATTTTCGGATTCGAA
>NC_050535.1:19358187-19366365 GCF_002922805.2 Oryzias melastigma | reverse complement strand
AAATTTAAGTTTCTAAACTTTTGGCCCGTTTGCGGCGGGGCTAACATCGAGGACCAATCAAGAGTGGTAACTTAAAGTTTTTTACATTTTACATTTATTTGGCCAAACATCAATATTTGTTTCAATTTGTTTTATTTGGATTTTAAATAATATTGGCCCCAATTTAGCTCCATACTTCAGCTGCCATCCGGATTTGGAGTGCTGGTCCTGTTACGTTACAGTCCGGACTGCTGGCTCTGGGGCGCCTCCTCCTCCCCCCGCGCATACATGAGGAAGAGTGTGACGGTGGCGAAGGTGGCAGCGTTGACGGGAAAAGCTCTGAGCAGCGTGGAGGTGAGCCCCCGCGTGAACACCATGTAGCCCTCTTTTCTGACGCTTTGTCGTACGCAGTCCATAATGCTGCTGTAGCGCTGGACTCCGCCCACGCCGTCCGTCTGCAGCCGGGACTTGATGACGTCTGCGGGGTAGGTGACGATCCAGGAGGCGATGCCCGCCATACCGCCGGCGAGAAGCAGTTTGGGGATGATAAAGCGGCCGTCGGGCTCACACCCCAAGCTGCGCGTCAGCACGTCGTACGACCAGAAGTACGCCCCGAAGCCGGGGGTCTCTCGAATGAGCGTGGTGAGCATCCCCCTGTTGACCCCCCGCACCCCCTCCCGTCTGTAGATGTGCACCAAGCAGTCCAGCGAGCTCCTGTAGGTCTTCCTGGAGGCCTTCTTCTCCCCTACGCCCTGCATCTGCATGCGCGTTTTGGCCAGCTCCACCGGGCAGCACACCACGCACTGGATGGCCCCCGCAGCTGCCCCGGCCAGGAACTGGTTTGTGGGCGTGTCCTCTTTGAGGAAGCGCATGGTGTTCCCGTGCACGCCAAACACTATAGCGTTGATGACCGTGAGCCCCATCATGGGAGATCCGATGCCCTTATACAAACCCAGAGCCTGCAGTGAAACACGGCGTCACTCATAAAAACACAGACGTCTCCAACGGGGGATCACGCTCCCACCGTCTACAAACGATTGTCTGGATAGTCGAATAATCGGGTCATATATCAACTGGAAGTAAAACACACACCACTTTAAACTTACTTAAAAAAGGCAATTAAGACGATCGTTTAATAAAAGTTTAACACGTGTGTCAAAGTCAAGGCCCGGGGGCCGGATCTGGCCCTCCAGGTAATTCCATCCGGCCCTCCAGATGATTTTTATTTTATTGTTAATAACTATCTTATGTAATCTTGAGTTCATTTCTAACTTGTATCATTTTGACAAAATATATTTTTATGGGGAGTAAAATATTGAAAGTTTAAGGTTTAAGTTGATTTATTCTAGAATAATATTCCTGTTTTTTTATCATTCATAATTATGATAAAAAGTTATGGTTTTAAAGTTTTAAAAATTTGGCATTCTGCTAGCTTTTTGGACTGTTTTGGGATTTATTAAGATTTTTTAGGCTATTTTGGAGTTTAGCTAATTTTTCAGCTACATGCTAGCAGTTTTGGCTAACCTGAGATTTTTTTAGGCTACTTTAGCATTTAGCTAATATTTTACTTGGCTATGAGGTTCAGTGTTTTCAGCTATCAATTTCAGCATCTTCATCTATCAGCACTAGCATCTTGAGCAGCCAAATTCAGCTTACAGCATTCACACTAGTATTATCACATGTAATGTTACATATCTAGTTCATATTTATCTTAAAAAGTTAAGGTTTTAAAGTTTTAAAAATATATCTTTAGTGTGTTCAATAAATGTTTATCATATTTGGCCAATTTGGCTCCTTGTGCGATAGAGTTTGACACCTCTGCTTTAATGAATCATGCAGCTTCTATCCTTTATTAGTTTGTGGCACAAAACAAGATTAAATCAAGTAGGACAAGACTGATAAAATCGATTAATGGGTTTGAATCGATTTAAGTTGAATAGATCAATAAATGATTCATCAAATATAGATCGATCTACCACATAAAGCTAAAGTCTGCTAGCTTGATGCTAACGTTTAATGGAATTTCCTATAGGACGGTTAACGCTAACAATTGATCGACCTAAACATACATTACTGACTAAATGAATATCTTTATAAACTCACAGGTATGAATTTCCCAAACTCTTTTAAGGAAATGTTTTTAAAGTAACCATTTGTGGTCTGAAGCACAGCTTTTTGCTCATATTTTCTTCTTCTTCTGGAATAAGGTGTACTTCTATAGCGCAATCGCCACCTAGTGGCCAAACTGAAACGTCCTCCAGGAGAAGCAGAACAATGTTTACAATGTTAATGATCTGAACAATTTATCAATTTAAATTTTTTATTATTTACCTCATATTATAAACTAGTAAGTGTAGTTTTTGGAAAATGAAATGATTTTTTTTGAGAGGTCAAAATAACATTTAAAAATAACATCTTAAAGACTTATATTTGATTTAAATGAAATTATTTTAATGTAACAGATTGCAGTAACATTCAAAAAGTTTTGGATATTTCAAAATAAAGCTCACATCATTTTTAAGCAAAAATGTTCATATTTAAAAACAGAGTACATTAGACCTTTTTTATCTTCTTCCAATGACATAAATCCCAGGGCAGAAAGCTCCAGCTCTCCATAACAGACTGTGTGTGGATAGGATGATGTACTGGAGGTTAAAAGGGAAAGAGAAAGCTGCATACCGACTCCTGTCTGATGATGCACTGGAAGCAGTGGAAGGTCCCCCGATACAGAGGCTTATCAACAGGCTGGACCTGCAGTCTCACCTGGAACCAAACAAACACACCAATCAGCCGAAGGACTCGGGGAGAAGCTTCATGGATTGAGGCTGAAAATAAACAGCTCACCTTGACTGTGTCAAACGGATGTCCGACTAAAACTCCAGCAGCACCTGATGACCAGAAGAACCAGGTTTGTCATGCTAGCCACAGAAATAAAGTATTTTCCCACGAAAACAATGGAAGCTCCTGCAGTTAACAAACATTTTTTCTGCAGGAGACGGCTTGCTGTGTAACTTCATAAGACATAATCCAAAGTTAACTCCACAACGATGCAATAAAACTTTATTTAACGCATCTTTACAGCCCAAGGAGCACAATCTTTATCGCTGTTATACAAGTGTACCCTATATGAGCTCTTTTCTCTCTATGTCTCACAGGAGTCCAGACCGCAGGAATCAGGCTTTTTTAATGAAAATGTTGCCCCATCACATATGCAAAAACTTTAATGAAAATTTTCCAAAGAGAGATCAGATGTTTTAAAGAAAAATGTACTTTTGCAAATAAAGCTAATATTTTGCATTAAAAAGTAAAAACTTAACATTTGTTTATTTTCGAGAAATAATTTTTGCTTCCCTTAAATGTTGTGTACTTGTGAAATTCTTGTTCAATGGCATGAAAAAAAAATGTTTCCGCCACCTTGTTAGATTTTAGAAGTAATAAGGTTTTTCAGAAGCAACAAGATTGGTGGAAATAGCATTTGTATCGTCAACAGACAGAAGTGAATATTTCACAAGGAAGATAAATGTATATTTATGGCTCCAAAAATGTATGGCACAAAACTTGACGTGACAGCGTAACTTCCATCCCTAGGCTCCAAACCACTACGTTTATATGTTTTACACTTCTTTGTGACAAAAATTAGAATTGCATCACATTTGTTGATGATATATATGTTATGGAATCATTCTTGTGCCACCATTTTGCAAACAAAAGTTACAGTTTTTAGATCAAAATTTAGTAAATTGCAAATAAAATGTTAAGTGTTAAAAATAAAAAATCACAATTTGCAAATAAGAATATTTAATATTTGCTTTCAAAAATATTTTTTTGCATTTACAAACATTTTTTGTCCTCAGGAAAATATCTTTGTGGTTGAAGAGCAAATGTTTTAGATGCGTAGTGTCTCATCTCACTTTCGCCCTATCTTTGATTTTGCTTTAATACATTAATGTTTCGGCATCAACTCAAAATCAAAGATAGGGCAAAAGTGAGATGAGGCCCAACGCATCTAAAAGCGCAAAAAATGTTTTTGAAGCAAATATTAAATTTTATTTGCAAATTGTGATTTTTCATTTTTGAGCACATTTTGCTTCCAATTCAGAAAATGTTATCTTAAAACTGTGACTTTAGTTTGCAGTAAAAAAACCCTCCATACTTATCACATTTTCAAAATAAAACATACACTTTAACTAGCAAATTCGCCTGAAAATATGTGAACATTTAAGATTTTGACTAAAAGGCTAATATTAATAACAAAAACCACAGGATTTCAATAGCGTAACTTAATAAGTTTGTTTATTAAAGGGTCAAGTTTTTAATCACCTGACTACAGTAAATTAACAGACTCCCGAAAAAACCCAGGATCTGCTTAAAACACTAATATTTCCTAACAAAAATAGTTTATATAAGAAGATAGAATCAGTGCTGACGTTTCAGTATATTTCCTTTGTCTACTCCATACTTATCACTGTTGGTAGACGAAAAGAAAGAATGAATGAAACCTACCTCCGAAACATCCAGCCAAGAAGTCCATCCTCGCGGTCGAGCGCCTCTAGCGGGCGAGTCTAGTATAACACAGCCGGTAGACTTCACAGATGTTCGTTTCCCGCCGTAATTCTCCGACCTTTACTCCAACCGGACCACCTCAGCAGAGCTGAACAGAAACCTGTCGTCATTAACAGAGTAAACTGTGTTATGTCCCGTTTGTCGGTGCGCTCTCCTGCTAACCTTCAAGGCTGTCAGAGCCGCCGCGGGGATGACAGACGATGCAGACACCTCTGTGTTTTTGGACGCTTCTTCTTTCTACGGGTACAGCCGAGTTGGCAAACCAGCTTCAGAAGCATTACCGCCACCTAGTGGCAAAAACACAGAATTAACAAAACATGGTCAAACTGTGAGGCAACTGTAATCTCCCAAAAAGATAACTCTGGGTGGAAAAAAGCCAGGCTGCAGGCATGAAAATTAAAATATAAAATTAAATAAATACAAATGAGAAAGAATGCAATATCATTAAGTTAAAGATAGATATTTTGTAAACAAATAAATAACCTCAGAGTATTGCTTTTCAATTTTTTAAGGGATTTACAGAATAAATGTAATTCTCAAAGCGCAAACAAATGGGGTTCAGTTTTAAGAGACATTAACACATAAAAAGAGATCAAATTCTGAATTGAACATTATAGTAGTTGTTTACAAACCCAAACTCAAAATTAGACGTAAAGAAAATCATTTTTGTTGAAAGCCAATCCTGTAAATCCTGACAAATATTAACCAAATTACAATAACAAATATGTTTTTGGGTTTCAATATTGTTTTTACTTGAAGGGCATAAATTATTATTATTAATTTATACAAAATCTTTGCATTCCTATATTTTATTATTTTAATATGAACCCTCTTAATTTTAGAAGGTTTTTTATATGAAAAATCCTCAACATTGTGATGCATTTGTTCCTCTTTTTTTATATATAAAATTGGGGGGGAAGAAATCATTTTCGGCCGGAAGGAAAATTGTCATCTGAAGGGGATGTTTTTATTATTGGTTTAGTACAGTTTAAGTCTACAAAGCAAACAATAGTGATATTTTTTTCTAAGCTGTGTATACATTAAAGAATATTATAAACTAGCTCCTATTAACTATTCTATTGTTGTTGGTGTTATTTGCACATATTTTACAGTAACAAAGTCTTTGTCTTTAAAATGTCAGATTTTTTACTTTTTTCAGAATGTTGCTGTATAGGCGAAGCTTATTAAATCATTGAGCAAAAAAGATTATGAGTTGAAATTCCTGTTTTTATTATTAGAGTAATGCTGCAGTGATACAGAAAATTTTTCGTTTTTTTTCTTTATATTAAACATTGTGACTGCAGGGTCTCAACTGCATAATAGTCTTTTAAAGGTTTTTCTAAAACACGAGCTTAAACACTATTGGTTAATATAAAATAACAGATGATTAAGATGGGCAATCTAGTTACTACCAGGTTGCTAGAAGTTTGAACCTCCTCTATTCTTTATTATTTATTTTATTTAACTGTCTATGCTTCTGTTTGGTGCAGTGCAATTCATGTGTTGTTCCTCTTTCCCAGATTCCTGTTCTTGGCCGTGGACCAAGCCTCTGGCTTGTTTTGGTTGAGGACCTCGCTACAAACCGTCCCCCATTTCTATCTTGATGAACATTATACAAATATTTAGTTTTAGAGTTAGATAAGTGAATTCCTCTTTAATAGTCCTGGTACATCGCCTATCCATCCTTCATGTGGGCATCAGTGAAGTGTCTTCTTTTTATCCTGGTATTATATTTTTAAATGATTTTTTTAGGAGTTATTCCTTACCAAGTAGGGGGGTCTAAGGGCAGGGATAACCTGTTTTGGAAAGTCTATTTAGTTTAGTAATCAGCTATTGTTTTTATTTTATGACCAACTTTCTGCTTTTGTAGAATTACTGGCATGAAGTCCAATGAGACAATTGTTTAGTGATATTGGGCTATATCAGGGAGCCAAAATCCAAAACACACATTAGGTCGAGGGGCCAGATAGAATTAACATTTATTGAACAGTCTAAAACTAGTTTTTTTAAACTTTAAAATCATAACTTTTTAACATAATTATGAACTAGATATATAGCACTTTATATGTTAATTCACCGTACTGTTTTCATACTGTAAATACTTGTTTATACCCTCTCACTGCTATTTATTCCACTTTGCACATTGTAAATACATATTTATACCTGCTAAAGCACTCTGGATGGATGCAAACTGCATTTCGTTGCTGTGTACCTGTGACATGTGCAATGACAATAAAGTTGAATTCTATTGTATTCTATTCTATTACCTGCGATAATGCTAGTGTGAATGCTGTAAGCTGAATTTGTTCTTTGAAGATGCTAGTGCTGATAGCTGAAGTTCCTGAAATTGATGGAGAAAAACACTGAAGCTAAAAGTAAAAATGCTGACAGCTGAAAATGCTGAGGCTGGTAGCTGAAAATGCTAAAGCTGATAGCTGAAAACACTGAAGCAGACAGCCAGCTAAAATATTAGCTAAATACCAAATTAGCCCAAAAAACTGAGGTTAGCCAAACAGCTAAAACGTAGCTGAAAATAATAGATAATTTTTAAAATATCATAAAAAGTGAACAGTGATCTGAAAAGATGCTAGCTGTTTTAGCAACTGTAGGCATTTTGAGTTTTTAGGCTGTTTTGAAGTTTAGCTATTTTTTTCAGCTACATGCTAGCTGTTTTAGCGAACCTGAGCTTTTTTAGGCTTATTTGCCATTTAGCTAATAATTTAGCTGCCCATCCGCTTCAGGAGTTTCAGCTATCAGCTTCAGCGTTTTTAGCTATCAGCTTCAAGGTTTTTAGCTACCAATTTCAGCATATTCAGCTATCAGCACCAACATCTTCAGCAGCCAAATTCAGGTTACAGCATTCACACTTGCATTATCGCAGCTAATGCTATATATCTAGTTCATAATTATGTTAAAAATATTTGGTTTTTAAAATGTTGTTTTTGAGTGTTCAGTAAATGTTTATCCTGTTCGGTCCGTGACCTGCGGTGTGTTTTGGATTTTGGCCCCTTGTACGGTTGACTTTGACACCCCTGTTCAGCCTCTGCATACGGTGTGAATGAGACCCCCTCCCCCTGCATCGTCATCATCATCACCGTCGCCTTCATCACAACACGGAAGCGGTGCACAGGAGAAGCATCTGCAGACAGGCGGGAGGAAGACGGGCATAAATTGCAGGTAAACGCAGTCCACTGCAATAACCCCAGGTGCACAAAGGCCACGCGGACAAACAGCACGCGGGCGACATGGCGCTGATCCCCTCGCAGGTTCTCCGAGCCGCCATCCTGCTATCGTACTTCTCCATCCTCTGCCATTACAAGGCTCTGGACATGCCGGCGCACCAGACTTACGGAGGCAGCTGGAAGTTCTTAACCTTCATAAATCTGGTGAGTTAACGCTTTGGCTCCATTTTTGGTCTTTGACCCCAACCAGAAATAATTGCGGCACCTGCGAGACCCGCGGGCTCGGTGCTTTGTGTTAGTCAAAGTTCAAGTACGGAAAGCCAAAAGGGCCGTAATGTGGAACCATGCGTGCCTTTTTTAGCGTTGAAAACACTGACCATATATACGTACATATCGTTATATATATATATATATATATATATATATATATATATATATATATATATATATATAT
>NC_050535.1:19346273-19355619 GCF_002922805.2 Oryzias melastigma | reverse complement strand
CTGTTTTTAGGTGGTCTGAGTTCTAAAAATACAGTGGAACGCTCTCGCGAATCGGAAGCTGTGAATCGGAAGCCAACTTCAGCGTCGTGGTTTCTTGTAAGTTATCTGTAAACCTCAAAGTAGTTGCTATATGCTGTTTATTCTGCAGACATAAGAGCTCTTGACAATAATCTTTTTCATTTTAGACATTGTTGGTTTATAATCCTGATAGGTCTAAGATTTCGACATAATTACTTCCATTTGGTCAATTTCTATTTGAATTATTTTACAATCTTAATATTAAAAGGCAATAATCTTGCTTTTCTAATTGAAAAGGGGCAAGCAAATTACAGCCCGGGGGCCAAATGTGGCCCCATCAAGCTAACAGACCCTTTTCACAGTAACGTCAAACAAAATTGAACAAAAATGGGACTAATCTAGTGACTTCTGGTGTTTGGGTTTAGACTGTTAATCACATTTTTTAGTAAATAATAAAAGGTAATTTTACCAATTTCAACAGAAAAATGTACAATATTTATTTTATGAATGTCCTGCTGAACTGTACTTTCCTTTGTGTCTTATATTGTTCACAAATCTAAATACAAATTTCAATCCTTCAATATTGGAGGTTTTATTGGGTATTTTAATGGGTAATTGTCAAAAAAAAGGAATGCTTTGAAATGAATCAGAATTTTTTTTTTGACGTTTCAAATTATTTTTCTTCCTGTTTACATTTATTATTATCCTGTAAGATCAGACACATTTATTAGCAACAGCAAAGAGGAGCTACGTCAGAAAATAACAGTTATAAGTTTTTCTTTATTGTAAGACACGTTGAAATTGTCTGACTTTAGTTCAGTTTTTAGTGATTTTATGAACATGGAAATGCAAACAACTTTAACTGGACAGAAATGATCTTCTGCAGATCTATGTCTCCAAAATGTTCTGCTGTAAAATATATACATTTATTATAAAACACAATTAAAGTGTTTTCATCTACATTCCATGTTATTTCTTTCTCTTAAGAGGTGGAATTACCAAAACATGGTACAGATCTGCTCCTGGTTTGGCCCTTCTGTCAAATTTGAGAACCCCTCCTGGCCCATTAATCAAAAAGTTTGCCCACCCCTGGTGCAGAATGTCTGACCTCCAGAGACATGCACCATTATAGAGGGGCAGGTGCTGAGAGGTAGAAAGGGGCGGCATGCATACATTCTTTATTTTTTCCAGTCCTTTACACCAGGGGTTCCCAAACTACGACACAAAAATAATTTGTGCACAATTTTGTCCTTTTTTTGTATACCTTTCTTTTTGATTATCTTACCCCATACATATCTATTATATTCCTGTCCTGTTTTGTACAGTTCAGTTACCTTTTCCCATAGATTTTTTTTTACTGCTCTTTAGCTTTCCCCATGACTCAGGATCCAGAAATGTCAGTTAAGCATTGGAAGGATCTGTTAAGAGCCGAGAAAGTTAATGAATTTTTGTGCACACATTGATTACAGGCAAACTGTATCTACTTTTTAGAAATAGAGCCAGACTTTGGACCTTTTTTGCTTCCGGCGGCTCTGCCATCTGCATGTTTGTTGCTACTTGTCAGCGGAGGGATATGATAGAGTGTGAGCAGCGGGAAAAGACGTGAGGAAATCAGGAGAGAGGTAGTGCACACTGCGTCGAAGGCTAAAAACTTATCAGTCGAGTAAAAACCGAGGATTTGGCACCGGTACCAAACTGTACCAGTTTTGGTTCAGCATCCCTGTTCCCTACTAATGTGGTTCCCTTCAAAACTGAACTGAAAATGTTTTCAAATAATTAAAAGAATTATTGCTTTTATCTTGGCTTGAAATCCCCCATGAGATGAACTGCATGTTTTCCTTGTTAGCGTGGCTAACGGATTCATTGTAAGAGCTGAGAAGCCGCATAAATTCATCAACATAAACAGCAATCCGTTTATATTAGCTGAAATTCAATTAAACACTGTAAAAACTAGAGACACAAACATAGACGGGTGTTGTTTCCACAAACAATGCAAGCATACAACTGATTCACAGAGACGCCATTCTATTGCAGACCAACACACACGGCACAGCTTTGTGACTTTTAAAGTAGTTAAAGTCAAGGTCTGGGTTTGATTCATCCTATGACCCTCTCATCCATCTAATCTGAGTTTTAGCTGTTTCTTCCTATCTTTCCTTTTCTTTTCATTTTTCTCCATCTTATCCATTTTATAATTATTTCTAAAACTTTCCCATTGAAGCAAAAATAATAGGTTTCAAACTTAAACATATGTTTTTATATGCAGATTTAGAAAAACAGTGTTTAGTTCATAAATGGGACAGCAGAGACACTTTTCTGGATTGTTGGGTCAAATTCATTCAGCATCCATGGAGTGAGTGGAAGCCTCATGAATTCCATGGAATTTCTCACAGTTTTGTGTCTCAAACTAGAGTTTTGATGAGGGGTCTCAAACTCAGTTTACTTTGGGGTCACTAAAGGCAGAGTCTGGGCTGTATGGGGTTCCATTTGTGCCAAAAATATGTTTTTACATCCACTGTCTGTATCTTTGATCTTTTGTTCATGTCTACTGAACAAGTTTATTGAACATTTATTCATGTCTATATACTAATAAGCAATATCTTTTACGTGTCCTGTGAGCTAACGACGCTAGCAACTGATGCTAAGGACTTTTCTGACGACCAGATCCAACGACAATAGCAAATGCAAAGTTTTAAAGCTTAAAGCTGAAACATCACAGAGCAAATACAAAACTATCATCAAAGAAGCGTCGACATGCAGAAGAAATTGCTTAGTAGACTTTGAACTTTCATATTAAGGCGGGGGCCACAATATATCGACTCGGGCCGCCAGTTTGAGACCCCAGAGTCTGAAAGGAACCCTTGTACTATCTTAGGCATGTTTACATTAAAAGTAGGGTCATCTGGAACCCACAAGACAGCACACTGGCTTCTTGTTCCCGCTGTTCAGAGCTAGAACACGGGAGTGTGGTAAACGGAGATGGAAATCCTGGGTTCACAGTACATATCTGAACATATCTGAATTTCAGTCACCTTTAGTTCGTGAAAAAAAAAAAATGAAAATGAAACATCAATACTTGGTAAAAAGCCACCGAGAATCAATTGCAGGGCTAAATATCGCGATATATATCGCATTATCGATATTTTGGCACACCCCTAATGTTGATTATACAAGCGATAGAGAGTTTATTTAATAAAGTCAAATACTCCATTTGGGTTATTGGTTGTGTAATTGCCGTTTTCTGCTGTCAACAGGTGATCCAGGCCACGTTTTTCGGATTGTGTGTCTTGATTGATGTGTCCAGTCTGCTCACCAATGGGGGGGACAGCAGGGAGCAGGAGCGGCAGCACAAGAAGCTGATTGGTCTGAGAGACTGGATGATGGCTGTCCTGGCCTTCCCTGTTGGAGCGGTGAGGAGATGAACGCACACATCTGACACACTCACACACACTGCCTACCGCAGGCTTTGTCCAGGGGAGTCCAGAGTTCCTTCTTCTCTACAGTAACATTTTGGGTCTGTGATGCTCTAACTCCAGCTTTTTTCAACCTTTCAGTTTGTGGTGTTCACCTTCTGGACTTTGTACCTGTACGACAGGGAGCTGGTTTACCCCAAACTGCTTGATAATTTCATTCCTCAGTGGCTCAACCATGGCATGGTGAGTGGATGTCTGTCTGTTTTTGACAGCAATATTGGATTCTTCATTTGATCCAATCATGATGTCAGACATTCAGATTCAATAAACCAGGGGTGTCAAAACACACCTTAGGTCGTGGTCCGAACAGGATAAACTTTTGTTGAAGACTCTAAAACAAATTTTTAAAACTTTAATACCGTAACTTTTTAACATAATTATGAACTAGATATATAGCATAACCTGCGATAATGCTAGTGTGAATGCTGTAAGCTGAATTTGGCCACTATAGATGCTAATGCTGATAGCTGAAGGTGCTGAAATTGATGGCTAAAAAACTGAAGCTGATTGCTGAAAACACTAAAGCTGATAGCCAGCTAAAATATTAGCTAAATGCAAAATTAGCCTAAAAAACTAAAAAAAAACAAAAAAAAAAAACTTAGGTTAGCCAAAGCAGCTAGCATGTAGTTGAAACGAATAGCTAAACTTCAAAATAGCCTAAAAGCTGAAAAAAACCTGAATTGTCCAAAATAGTTAGAATGTAGCTGAAATATTAGCTAAACTTCAAAATAGTCTTAAAAAATCGTAGAAAAAGCCAAAATAGTCCACAAAGCTAGCACAATTCTAATTTTTAAACTTTAAAACTGTAACTTTTTAACATAATTATGAATAATGAAAAGGCAGGAATATTATTCCAGAATAAATCAACTTAAACCTTAAATAACTTTCAATATTTTACTCTCCATAAAAATATATTTTGTCAAAGTTATACAAGTTAGAAATAAGCACAAGATAACATCTGGTCATTAATAACAATAAAATAAAAGGATCTGGAGGGCCGGATAGAATTACCCAGAGGGCCGGATCCGGCCCCCGGGCCTTGACTTTGACACATGCAATAAGCAATAAGTGAACCGTCAGGGATGCATGAGTGTATTTGAAATGTTGCACTTGACTTGCTACCACTAACAGACCCATTTAACGGTAACGTCAGACAAAGTTACTTCCAGTTTATGGGTCTAGACAGGCAAAGCAAAGAACTGAACTGTTTAACACATTTTTTGTAAATAATAAAAGGTAACCTTACCAGTTGTAATGGAATATTTAAATTTTCTACCGACAGTACATTATTTCTTTGAGTCTTCAATGCTTCCTTTTTATGATTGTCCTATAGCTTATGGTCACATTTTCGTTTCGCTTTGCTGACAGTTTCGTCTTTAAATGTATTTATCTTTCACTGGAGAAACCCTTTCTACTGTGTGTTCTCAAAAATCCCTCTCCATGTTGCCTCTTCCTCCCAGCATACCACTGTTCTCCCATTTGTGGTCATCGAGATGAGGACCACTCACCACAAGTATCCCAGAAGGCTGTGGGGTTTGGTGGCAGTGTGTGTCTTCAGCATGGCGTACATCAGCTGGTAATGAGTTTCTCCCGCCTTCCATTCCCTCTACGGGCCGAGCAGTCAGAGCATGATCAAGTCTGAGGCTCTGTACTGTTTTGGTGTTCCTCACACTGGGATAAAAACTGATGTAAATGTGGCAACCAGTGCATCTAATACAGTGTCTGCCTGCAGGACCTGCTGGGTGCACCATGTGACCGGTGTGTGGGTGTACCCAGTGCTGGAGCGCGTCTCCTCCATTGCTCGAGCGGCTTTCTTCAGCGCCATGACACTGTTGATCTTCATTCTCTACGTCCTGGGAGAAATCCTCAACAGCTACATTTGGGAACAACCACAAAAAGGCATGCAGCAGAGACCAGCTGAGCTTTGAGTTCAAAATGTGCTTATAAAATGAAAGAAGAAATCTTTCTCCACATGTTCACACAGACATTTGAGGAGTTTTCTGAGGTCTGAACTATGAGCTTTGCAGACATCCTCAAGATACTTAAGCACAAAGACAGACATACACATCCATAAACACTCCTGAACAAAGACAGACACGGACATGAGTCCTTCCAGGATTTCACAATGTTGCGATTGTAACTATCAATACAAATTCAAGCAAACTTCCCAATTTGTTGCACATCTTGCAACTTCACATTTTCACCGCAACTTTGACCAAACTACCAATGACAACAGTCGTGTGACGACGCAGCTTCACGACTGTTTCCCTTCTGACTCCTTCCCGGGAGCCGTGCTCTTTTTTTTTTTTATTAACTCTTTATCAACTCTCTTTAGCTCTCTGCGGGTGCGCGGAGTCGGGTGCGGAAAGCGTGTGCTCGCGCAGTTTGTATGTGAAGGCGCTTACAATAAATGTTTATCCTAGGCGGCTGGGTGGCTCAGTGGGCTAGGTGAAGGGCTGGCACGCAGGAGATCATTACTGACAGGAGAAACCAGATCAGCTCCCAAAGCCTTGGTCTTCCTCTACCTGTGACTCACCAGGGATGCTTTTGAAATGAATTAAGAGGAAAATTCTATGGAGAACATGGAGATCTCAGGCTTAATCTGGTTATGCTGTTTTTTAATCATTTTTCCCTGCATGTTTTATTCTAAAGTATTTTAAATCAGTGCACAAATATTTGGGTTATTGTGAGCAGGGAGGACCAAAATTCATTCTTGGTTCCACAGTTCTATTTATGTTAGATAAAAAAACAACACTATTGTATATGACGATGCAGTATTTTCCTAGTGCATATGTCACAATAATAAGAGTTTGGAATGTGAAGTCTATTTTTAGGTGCTTTTCGAAAAAATTTATATTAAAAAGCATCGCAATTTTTTACAACATCAATCATTTTAGGCCGCAACAATCATAAAAATCTGCTGCGAAATCCTGGAGGGTTTTTGAGACATGCATAAACTCACAGGTCTGACATTACCCTAAGCTCTTCATGTGTGTGGTTATATTCTATCAACATTTTTAGCCAATAACACAACAATAATAATTTGTTCTTTAGTCTTATTTTTCACTTCTATTTTTGTGTCTTTTACAGAAAAGGTTAAAGACGAGTGACCCCTCCCAAAATGTTAAAGGAAGATGGGCCTTGCGCACTCGGGACAGCGAGAACAAGACAAATGTGGAAGATGTTTTTAATCCTAAAAACAAAAAAAGAACTATTATTTTCTGCTGGAGCCTCTGAATCAACACACATACATGCTGCAAGCACACAAATACAAAAAGGAAAAAGTCTTTGATTCCGTATTGATATTTTGATAGGGATTCTGCATGTTGTCTAAAGATGAGAGAGGTCTGTAATGTTCATCATAGATACACTACAACAGTCAGAGACCGAATGTAAAGAAGAATCCAGGAAATCCCACTGATTGACTTTTAAATAATAATTATTTGTGCAGAAATGGGTATTTATCTCCTGAAACCTAACAATAAGTATATTGCTTATAGCTCTGTTGTTTCTTCTTTGAAGTCCCACTCTATCTTTTTAATTATGATGTTTTTAGCCCAAATAAAAAAAAACTGTCATTTCCTAAGACAGCAGATCAGCAGGAGTTCATTAGAAATCTGACTGGAGCGGAGCAGGGAGTTCCTGGCTTGCTATTGTAGCTTCTACGTCTCTGCTACAAACTTTTTCAAATGACATTTTTTTTGACAGCTCCTGAGTCACAACAACTTGAATAAAGAAATGCTCAGAAATGTGAGTTTAAGCTTAATTTTCTTTACATACTTTATGTCCATCATATGAAAAATGCTACAAGAACATGTTTCAAAAACCCCATTTTCATTGTAATCCCAAAACCTAAACGTCTTAATAAGACATTTTTCAGGTTTATCTGAAGCCTCCATTTCCAAAATCTCTTCTGAGGGGGCGTGGCCATTGGTGCTGAAGATCTTCCACCCTCCACCGGTCACCTGCTTGAACTGGTCATCTGTATAAAAGACCATTGTCCCTTAAACAGTCAGACTCGAATCTCTCCACCAAGAGCAAAGAGCTGTCGGAGGACACCAGGGACAAGACTCCAGACCTGAACATGACTTGCATGGATTTTTAAAGAAAGCACCTTGGTGAAAAGAGATTGGAGGAATTATGAGGAAAATGGAAGAAAAAGAAAACAATCTCCGTTCACCTGGAGCTGCATGAAAGTTCTCACCTGGTGGCCAATGACCTGAAGGAAGCGGTTACCGTAGTAACACACATCATCACCTTGGATTCTAACCCCAGGGTCACACGGCAAAAACAAATTTAAAACAAATTCTCACAATTGACATAATCAAAAATCTATTTTTATTGTACAAAACAATTCTTTTTTTTTCTTAATACTAACAACTAATCCATCAGCATCAAATTTGTAGAGCTGCATCTGTCCTTGTTTTGGGTTTTGGAGCTGAAAAACAGAGAAGATGAGCGGCATCAGAATAATCCCTTGGATTTAGATGATGAAGAAATTCCTTCTAACACTTGTGGAGACAGCATTTATAAAGTTTTCTAATCCATTTTTTCAATCACTGTGTGAATGTGTGCCTGAATGGGACTGTGTCAGGTATATGACTTTATCAAGCCACTTGGAAAGTTTTAGAAATTGCTATGTTGGACCAACTCCCCTCACTGTTCAATATTTCTAAAAGCATAACACAGGACTGAACAATGTTTAAAAATCATAACCCACCGTTTGGGTTCTGTTGTTTGTAAAAAGTTTTCAGGATCTCCACAGCTTCGTCTGCTCTGTGGCCGGAAACACACTGAACACAAAGAAGGTGAGTCGACATGAAAACATATCCACATAAACACACCGATCAACAGGAGAGAATGCAGACCTTAAATGTGGTCCCCGTCTGTGGCAGGTCAGCGGAGGAAATGTCCAGGACAGATCCGCAGCCTCCAAACCGCTCGTTCCTGCAGCCGTACACGACCTCAGCAATGTCTGACAGGTGGCTAAGAAATCCTGCTTCAAACTGAGGCTGCATCCATGACAGACAACGATGCTCCCAAATACGTGTCCCCAAGGGACCCCGAGGGAGGAGGCAGGATACTGAGCAGGCGCAGGGCTGCAGCACACATGATGCATGGCTCCACCGTGACGTACAGGACTGTGCGCTCGCACACGCTCCTCAGATCCAGGTTTCTATTGCCACACCAGTCCAGGACCTCATCCAGAGCGACCATTTCAGCATGACGAGTGGCCTGAAAAACCAGAGAACCGTGAAAATGGAAGAAAACCCCAAATTAAAAAAAACATAAAAACAGTGTTTTTAGTTTAGAATTACTCCCACATTTTTAGTCTCGTTAACTTCATTCCTTCCTTTCCCAATTGCTTCATCTTTGTAGACCATCAGACATCCCACAGGAACCTCTCCATTCTGCAGAGCTTCGGTGGCCTGCAGAGAGAGGTACTAACTGAGGTGTGTGCACATCTGGGATAGGACTGTCACGGATTTGATTTTTTGTCCTCAAGTTCAAACATTTGCTTAAATAGAACATGAAAGAAAAAAATAGAAAAGGCCGTTTAATGAAAAATACACCAATGTGAGTTGATGTATTTAAAAAAAAAAAAAAAAAAAAGACAACCACAGCGTGGCTTTCGTTTACCAAAGCTCGTCCGTCCGTTTAAAGAATTAACACCAAAACAGAGAAAACCGTTTCACTTTTATGGAGCTCTTGACTCGACCACTCACCATTTCAAACGCACGAGACATCCATCTTTCGATCTCTTGATCATTTGGACCAAACGTTTCCATCAAGCCTTAACACATAAAAATGACACCGGAACCACATCGAACTAGGGGAAGAAAATATTGAACGGA
>NC_050535.1:19345324-19346192 GCF_002922805.2 Oryzias melastigma | reverse complement strand
ACAAAATATTCAATAAGTTAGAATTTGAATAGTCACGTATAAAATGCAAATTACATTATATTTATACATATAGAAAGTACACAATATTAAATAAATAAATACAATGAAATGAAATAAAAGGGATACATGGTCATGATGAACATTAAATCAGAAGTTATCAAAAAGCTGTAAATTGCATACGATACTTTAAAGTTTCATTGCATGTTTATTTTCCATTAAGTTTACAGATGAAAAGAATAAGAGTACTTAATTAAATGTGATCTAAGATGGTGTGGTCTTAATAAATCAACATTTGTGTATATGGAATTTACCCAGGAGGAATTATAATATTTAAAATAATTTCTGTATTTGTGTTTTCCAAAATAAACCCAAAAAGGAAAAATGACATCCTTTGAAGAAAAATCTGCTCATTTTAGGAAAGATCCAATAATATACATTAATACATACAATATCTATAATAATAAAAAATATAACCTAAAATCTATAATAATAAAATTATTTATCATAATACAAATTTATAATAATAAAATCCAATCTATAATAATAAAATAATATACATGAATAATATAATATACATACATATATACCGATTATTTAAATATATTCATGTTTTCATTTTACAACGCCAGCTTATGCTTTTGTACTGAAACTGACGTTTACAATACAGTTTATTAAAAATGACGACAGTTTTCCTGTTCCATACTCCAGACCAGGTAGGGGCGGTACTGGTAACAAAAAACATAATCATAAACCCTTTACTTTGGAATAATATTAAAATATGATTACAGTTGACTGATACAAATCTGGACTTTCTGATTAACATTTTGATTATTATGGCAAAACAATTTATACATAATTGTAAATTCCT
>NC_050535.1:19307509-19345089 GCF_002922805.2 Oryzias melastigma | reverse complement strand
AAGCCGCCAGGAAACAACACCAGAAGAAGAAGAACGTCATTTCCGGTACCTTTATCCCCTCTAGTGTATGTGCAGCTCTTATGAGCAGCTAAAAATGTAAATAAACTTTTTTGTCAAAGTTTTTTGTAACCTCTACGACTTCGCAAATATGTTTTCTTCCCTATGGAGCTTTGTTAAACGCCATAAGAAGAAATTTATTTTCACGGGAGTGATGGTTTCAGGTGAGCTCTGTTAGCATCTTTGCTAACTAACTGTTGTGAAGCCACTAAGCGACACTTCTGTGGTGTTTACGTTGAGCAGAAACATGAATATTTAAAAACACGAAGATGAACCGACGAGTTCCGTCTGTAGTATCGTAAATTACCACGTGCAAAATTCAGTTTAAAATTACTTAAAAGGTAATTTTGTGAAGTTCATACTAGTGACTGAGATTTTTAGTAGAGGGTTAACAACATCTCACAGATCTGAGGAAGACTGGGGTTTGCTTGATATTTGGGGGTTTCTGTCTTTCATTCTAATAGAGTCCAGTGTTTACTCAGACCACGCCCCTGTGCCTTTTCAGGAGTTTACCTGCTGGGTAAATACGCCCAGAAGAAGCTGAAGGAGGTCCAGGAGAAGGAGGCTGCAGAGTACATCGCTCAGGCCAGAAGGCAGTTCCACTTTGACAGCAACCAGAGAACCTGCAACATGACGGGTGATGCACCTGTCCGAGTCCTGAGATTGGGTCAGTGTTTGATGGGTCTCATGCAGGTTTTTGTGTTGCAGTGTTGTCCATGCTCCCCCCACTCCGAGAGGCCATTATGACCCATCTGAACTCAGAGAGTCTGACTACACTGCTGAAAACCAAGTGAGGAGAAGCATAAGCAAAGACCGGGGATGTCCGATCTCTGTAGGTTCACCCTCTGTGTTTCTCTCACAGACCAGCCAACAAGTTGGAGATCTGGGAGGATCTGAAGATTATTAGTGAGTGTTTGAAGGTTCCAGAGGACTAACCAGAGTCCCGTTAGATCCTAAAATGATGAACTTGAGATTTGATGTATAATTAACAATACACTTGTGGATCAAAATATTGCTAATTAAAGGTAAAAATTTGAGATCTACTTAATGAAAACATTTTTTTGCTAATGCTGCTGCCCTTCTCACTCCCAAACTGCTCCTTTCAGGTTTTACACGGACCATAGTAGCTGTGTACAGCACCTGTATGCTTGTGGTTCTGCTCAGAGTCCAGCTCAACATCATTGGGGGGTACCTGTACCTGGATAACTCTGCAGGCAGGAGCCCAACGGTAAGGAGAACCTCTATGACTTTTGCACTGACCTTCTGTATCAGCAAATATACTAAATTGAATTACTTGGAATTAGATCAGGTCCAAAAAAACCTTGTCGGGACATCTCTAATGATAAATGTAAACCTTATCATACAGAGAGAAGTATAAGATTTCAAAATTTTAAAAGAAAATGTGCTGTGAAAATTAAGAAGAGGACACTGAAAAACAGAAAAGGGCCACATGTGGATCAGGAGCCTCAGTTTCCAGACCCCGAGTTAGGGCTACACTGACCATCACCCGTGTCTCCCCAGACGCCTCTGGCTCCTCCAGACGTCCAGCAGCAGTACCTGTCCAGCATCCAACACCTGCTGGGAGACGGTGAGAGGCTCCGTCAGCCACATACGCAGGTCTGCAGCCCCCTCATCGTTGACAGCTTCTCCTGTTTCTGCAGGTCTGATGGAACTGATCAGTGTGGTGAAGAGGGCAGTGCACAGCTCCTTATCGGGGTGAGCGTCACAGCTGAGAGCTTTCCGTGTGGTGCCTGGATCTGACACGGCTGCTGTTGTTTCAGCGTGTCCCTGAAGCAGAGCCTGTCCCTGCTGGACATGGAGCAGCAGCTCAGCTGGATCAGAGCCGAGGTGGAGGGGCCTTCTGGGCGCCCGCTGTCCTGGTACCTGCTGTCTGATGATGAGAGCGCGCTCGCTGATCAGGTGTGTGAGGCGGACGGCCCCCTTTAGCTGTGAACGTTTCGTCAGTCTCCTCTCTGCCCTGCAGGCGTGCGGACTCACGGAGTACGACGTCATGACCATCAGACTGCTGAACGAGACGCGGGACATGCTGGACAGGTGAGCCTCACCTCTGCAGCAGTGTTAGTGCAGCTGTCACCCAAACAATGTGTGTGTGTGTGTGTGTGTGCAGTCCAGACTTCTCTGCCGTGCTCGCCGCCTGCCTGAACCGGGCTTTCTCTCGTCTTCTTGACAACCTGGCAGAGTTTTTCCGCCCGCCTCAGGGTGGCTCCACCCCCTCCTCTGCACCTGACAGGTAATCTCTGATGTTTTGCCCCCAACAGCTTTGAATGTTATCAAGAACGACACAGGCTTATAAATCGAGTGTTGAAACATCTATTCATTCATTAAGCTACGATAATGAATGAATAGAACTAAATGTTTTCAAATGTTATCGATTTCCTGGCATGAAAATGGTCTGGTGTTGTGTCAAGGTACGTTTCCCCTGTCAGAATCTGTTTCCCCAGTCTCAGGCATCATTCTGGCAGGGGGAACATATCTTGGAACAACACCGGCCACCAGCAGCATGTTAGCGTGGGGGATACTCACTTAGCTGGGCAGTGTATTCCCGGGACAGGCGAGTCGGGTGCGCCCTGCTCCAGGTCCTGGACCTGTCCAGATGTACCTTTGTCTTCGCCCCTCACTACTACCTGGGCCAGGCTCTAGCAGCACCTTGACCCTGAAAGGGTTAGCGGGTTAAGAAAATGGATGGAAATGACAAGCTAAGCTAATTCGTAAATAAAGTAGGCTAACTGGCAGCCGACCGGAGCCTTGGTCAAAAAGAAATAAAAATTTGAAACAGAAAGAGAGTCAAGTATTCTGATCCTACAGATAGTTAAATTTTTTTATTTGTTTGTTTTTTTACCACTGCAACAGTTAGCTACATGCTAGCTGTTTTGGCTAATTTAAGCTTCTTTCAGTTTTAAGGCTATTATGAAGTTTAGCTATTTTATCCAGCTACATGCTAGCTGTTTTGGCTAACCTAGTTTTTTTTTTTTTTAAGATTTAAGGCTAATTTGGCATTTAGCTAATATTTTAGCTAGCTATCAGCTTCAGTTATTTCAGCTAGCATCTTCAGCAGCCAAATTCACCTTACAGCATTCACACTAGCATTATTTCAGGTAATGTTATACATCTACTTCATAATTATGTTTAAAAAGTTACAGTTTTAAAGTTTTTAAAACTTAGTTTTAGAGTGTTCAATAAATGTTTATCCTGTTCAACCTAAGGTGTGTTTTAGATTTTGACTCCTTGTGTGATTGAGTTTGACATCCCTGGTTTACATGACCGGCTATTGTAGTCTGACAATCACAAAATGCGGTTGCTGTGTTTTGATCTGTTTTATTACATTTTCAACAAAATTTCTATTTTGTTTAAGAATCAAACTAACACGCACACGCAGTTTGATCTACCGATGTTCTGGGACTCAATGTATAAGCCTGTGACGTATTTTTAACAGTTTGTTAAACTGACAAAGAAAAGTTGAAAGTCGTATTCTAAATAGACATGTTCTGCGTAAAACTAAATGTTGTGTTCAAGTTTTTCTCTGCAAAGTTCTGCACAAAATATTAACTAATGCACAACTTTGTATTTATGAATACGACTTCTTTATGAATATGTTTCTTTTTGAAAGTTATCTTACCCTATAGGAGTCCTCCATGGAACTTCTCGTCTTTGGGACACTTGTTTTAAATCAGGAATGAGAAGATTGTTGCTGTGATGATGTCTGCAGAGCCGTTCTCACCTGTGACTGTCTCTGTGCTCAGCCTGTCTGTGGTCAGTCTCCCTCTGGCTAAGATCGTCCCCATAGTCAACGGTCAGATCAACAACATCTGCAGCGACGCCCCCAGCCCCTTCGTGCAGGTACAGCTTTTAAAAGCAGCAGCTTCTGTCACTTTCATTTTATTCATTAAACATCTGAACAGAGTGATGTCTTTCTTCTTACCTTCTGTGGAACTTTAGGACCTGTTGATGAGCGACCACATGAAGAAGTTTGCTGCCAACGTTTACGAGACCTTCAGCACGCCACAGGAGCTGCAGAAATGACCTGAACTGGCTGCACATGCTGACCCCGTCTCCTTCAACAGTCGCCTTGAATGAGAGATCGTTTGAAGCAAAGCCTACAGCCCCCAGCTGAGTGTGGCCGTCAGACCCGCTCTCCTGTGGACTTATGCTTCAGCGCGTTCCGACTGGAGCCGACCTGAACACTAATTCTGGTGAAAGTTTCCCTCAGAGTTGTGGAGGCTGCAGAGCTGTGGGAGGCTGTGCCGCAGCGTCCTATAAGAAATTCTGAGCGATGGTTGGGGGTGAAGGTTATCTGTCCCATCTGTTTGTAATTTTTAATAAAAGTTTTGTCTGTATGATGTGTTTTTGCCTTCCAGAAGAGAATTCTGGTCCAGGTTCCAGTCCTTCTGTAGCTTGTTTTCAGGTTCAGGAATTGCTTCAGTTCTTTGTTCAGGTTGGGTCTGTTTTCCTGAAATGGGTCTAAGTTCAAATCAACCCTACAGAGACTCCCCGTTGGTGCACTTGTGTCCTCTGTACTCCACCATCCTGTGGCACGCAGTTCCCTCTCTGACCACAAGGTGCTGCTCTGCTCCTCTTATTTTTCTGGCTTCAGTTTTCATTAAAAGTCCTAAATGATTCCTTAAGAAATCAGAAGAGAAGACTAACCAGACTCAAAAACATGGTGTAAGACAGGGGTCTGCAGCCTTCAACACTTGAAGAGCCATTCGAGTCAGTTTCTCACGACTACCGTTCTTTAGGAGTCTTAAATCCTGCTTTAGAAAAATAAAACTAATTTGCACTAATATTTGTTGCTATTATGATAACTATATATGAAACATTGTTTTTTTTTGGTATAAATACAACATAAAAATGTGAAAAAAATATGAAACTGTTTGGAGGTTCACATGAAGTCCTTTCAAAATAAAAGACATCCTTTACCACATTTCAATGTAGTATTGTGATGTCAGCAGTGATTTAAAGAAAAAAACTGTTTATTTTACTTTTTGTGGTGCATCTCAGTCTGAAATTTGCAAATCCAATTACAATTAAATCAAAGCTGGTTAAGTGACCCTTACTTTACTTTTCTAACAATATGTTGCTCTTAAAATTCTTGAATTTTATTCCACAAACTGAGTGTAGCTCTGAAGAAACAGAAGAACATTTGAAAACAGGTTTGAGCCACAGCAGGTCTTTTGGTGCCTCAGCAACACTCTGGTATTGTGAGGCGTCGGCTGATGTCTGAGACTTTTTCCAGCCACGTTTCTGGTTTATCGCGATGCCTGTACCTGCTCTTGTTGTGGTGGGAATAGACACCTGGACCTGAGCTGACATACATTAATACCACATCAGAACCCAGCAGCTTCCAAACCGCAACTCCAGTGGTGACTAACTATTGTGACTCATTCCCACACTGAGATCATCCACTTCTCACTTTTCATCCTTTCATTCTGGCCTCTCTCTCTCTCTCTCTCTCTCTCTCTCTCTCTCTCTCTCTCTCTCTCTCTCTCTTCATGATGAGATAACAGATGAGCAGCATTATGTCATCTCACCTGAGCAGTCGAAATGATGGATGGATAGAACATCACTCCTGTCTTGTCTACATGACATAAATGATTGGAGTTTTAAAGACTAAAAATCAGAAGTGATGGTGTTTGGTCTAAACAGCCCAGTGACCCTCTAAGGTGGATTTGGGTCCACGTGTTCAACAGTCTTAAAGCGGACAGTGATATATATATATATATTTTTGCTACAGACATGATACTATGGAAGAGGGTTAGGGCCCCTGAAAAAAAAGCTCATGATAAATTCTGACTTTAAAGTCAGATTTCTGACTTTTTTTCTCAGAATTCTGAGATCAAAGTCAGAATTTTGCATGGGCTTTTTTTGTTCAGTGGCCCTTATCCTCTTCCGTATAAACATGAAGAGAAAATAGGAAAAAAAAAAAAAAATGAAATGGCTTCTAAGTTTTGACAGAGCTTTGCATGATTTCCTTTCAAAATAAAAGGCATCCTCCACCATAGGATCATGTCAATGCAGCAAATGCGAAAGTGTAAAGTCATCAATGATAAGAAAAAAAATTTTGATTTAATGTTTCTGGTGCATTTCAGCCGCAAATTCATAAATGTAACCAACAAAAACTAAATCAGAGCTAATTAATTGACCTCTACCATATGTTAAAAACCATCAGACACACTTTAAATCCTTGAATTTGATCAAAAATAGAAAATCTGCTTTAAAATTCAATGGATTGTAACTTAACATAGCTTTAATTCTGGTTTGATTTTCTGGTTGTGTTTACTTAAAATAAATTGATTTTTCTGTGATTAATGAAGCTCAAATTCAGTCCAAATGTGTCAGAATGATGTTGATAAACTACAAAGGATTGATGGAGAATTACGGCTACTGTTGTTAGGATCCTCGTTGAATGATTCATACTGTCCTTCAACTGTATTTTAATGAGTTTATTCAAGTTTAAGTTAATTTTTTTTTATTTTAGTTGACCAGTTACATACTTTTTCCTTTACAGTTACTTTTTAACATTTTATATATATATATATTAATAAAAAGCCGCAGGTTGCAGACCTCTGTGATAGTCAAACTAAATATTTTGACACATTTTTGTCCTGTACAACAGAAAATCAATGAACGTCATTAAGCACAACTAGTATTAAGGCACACTGGATAAGTAGGCGATTATAAGTGTGTTCAATTAGTATGGCTGGGGTCACTTAATCTTTTTTTTATAATTGTGTTTTCTTTGTCTCATAACTTATTTATTACGTAGTTTTCAACAGTTTTTATTATGTTTTGCTTTTAATATATGTTATAAATAAAGGTAATGATGAAGATGCTACAGGGAGGAACTCAAGATGCAGTTTGGAATCTTTTTGTGTGAACTATGAGTCAGTGATGCATTTTTTATATCATAAATCAAATCTTTCTTGAAAAAAATATAAATGTATATATATATATATATATATATTTATGTATATATGTATGTTACTTAAAAGTAGGACAAATCTGCTTAAGAATTGTATTGGAAGAACCAGCAACAGGTTTACGTCCCAAAGCAGGTAGCATTCTGGTTCAATGAACACATTCTAAAATCTCTGTAATGATTCCACTGAGGACAGGAAGAAGTTCAAAGAGTATTTTCTGCCTGAGAAAAAGATTTTTAGTGTTTTCCATGCTTGGTTTATTCGGTGCAAAACGTTCATCTCAATATAAGTTGGAGAAACGTTCTTGTTCTTCTCACACAATAATAATCAGCTATAATTATAACATTAGTTTATTAATGTTATTATTCTTTAGAGTTACAGAAAAACATTTCTGAGTAAATCTATTTCTCTGATGTCTGACCCTGTTTATGAAGGGAGGAGTGACTTTCAGACCAAAGTCTTTCTGAATGTCGCAACTTCTTTCTGCTCTAAAGAGATTATCACTTGATGAGGTTTCCCCCCAGACATTTCTCTGGCATGGGACAAAATTCCTGTATGTGTTTCTGATCTGGCCTCAAACTCTCGTTTTCAGTTCTACATTTGTACAGAAGTGAGTCAGGTTTGAAACGCGGTCCATAAGACAAAGAGTGAGAGCCGAGATTTTATCCCAGAGCAGCAACATGACACGGAGGAACAGAGCTGACTCATAGTTACCCGATCACAGGTTGTGTGATGAAAAATGATCTGAGAATGTGTAACAGGGTCACATGTTCTTATTCTGCTGTGTAATGCCGAGAGAGGAAGAAGGAAAGTGAGACAAAAACAAGCTGCTGGGAAAGAGTTCAGCCAGAGAACACAAGAAGCAGGAAGCAACCAAAGACTGACAAATAACATCGAAATTTTGACCTCTTATCAGTTTAAAGTCATTAATAAAGAATTAATTTGCAATCCAAAAAGAAACATCAAATCCTTAAAAAGTGTTTTCATATTATTGACATTCACTTGTTGGATGACAATGATCAAAACTGTATTTAGTTATAGTTACAAACCACAAAGATGTGAAGATCAGAGCTGTTGTGATGTAAAGAAGGCTCATTCATTCAGAGTCTGTCTGTGACAGTTTGACCGTGACTTAAATGGAGAAATACTCAGAAATGCAAAAAAGAAATGATTTCTTATTACATTTGTTCTTTTTCATAAGATGTTAAAAACTCAAAAAACTGGAAATTTCATTGAAGGGGTACTTTATATATACGATTTCACAAAGAAGCTCCAGAGTTTAGGCCATTTTTTGTTATGCTTTCCATTCCTACAATACTGGGAAAACAATGCTTTTCCGTGTTAAAACCTCCTGTATTTATACACAGAAACCATTTATACCTGAGAGACATTTTCAACAGTAACCCTCACCTCTTCCTCACTCATGTCTGCTCAATGACGCAACATCTTTTTGCATCACGTCTGTGGTCAGACAAATCAAGGTTGTAGTGTTTCTATGTCACTGTTTCTAAAGTGGGGGTTTGAGAGCTGCATCTGCCAGGGCCACAGAGCCTCAGTCGTATATGGTCTTTATATAGCAGCACTGAGTGGACAAGGATGTGACGCCACCTCCAGCTGATAAAGATGAGGCGGATCTGGGACAACGCCTCCATCGAGACTGTGAAAACAAAGGTGCCTCAAAGAAAAGATGTCAACAAGTGGGTGTTAAAAACTTCCTTCATAAGAAATCCTAAAATGAGATTCTAAATTCCAATACAAGCCGTCTTACAAATAGCTTCTTCAACAGGAGCTACGTAAACTGGGATAAGATTTTTTTTTTAAATATGTGATTTGTCTATGTATTTGTTTACATATAAAAACTGATCAGGACCTTGTTCTACCCAATCAAATGTCTAAAAACAGACATTAAGGATGTTCACAAATGGCTGAATAACAAATGGTTGAATAACATCCATTTAGCCTTCTTGGAGTTGAGATGCAGATGAAGTTTATGGAAAGACTTCTCAACAGAGGTGAGACTGAGTTTTAGGGTGGACGATGCAGAGTAAAGTGAAGGACCAGATGAGTAAAGGATGATATCATCAGCATAGAGATGTATCTGAGAAAACCAACAGCCTTGGTCACCTCAATTTTGTAAATGAAGAACAAGGTCGGGCCCAAGATAGAACGTTGAGGTACGCCCTACGAGATGATGAGGGGGGCTGACATGAAATTTTCCTTGTTGTGCAAGGTTATTGGGGTAGCTGGCAAACTTTTGATGCAGCTTCAAGAACAAACCATTGCTGGAGACCCTCTGCAAGAGGACTGTGTGGTTTACTGAATCAAACGCCTTGACTAAATCTATAAGACCTGTTTATTGTCCATAGAATGAGGTTGTTAAATACTTTCAATCAATCAATTATACTTAATTAATCACTAGGGTAACTGGTGGACAACACAAACAAGACATATTACCCAATGGTGGGCAGCAGTCATTCAAAGAGACATGAGGAGGGTACAGGAATTATGTCAAAAATCAAACATTTTCAATCTGTGTTAAAGTAGGAAGGCATAGATTGAAATACTAGGAAAAATACATCAATATAAAAGGACATTGATGTCCACACAAACGGACTCCCACATGTCCAGCCTGGCGTCGGCTGTGTATCAACGCACGGCGCTCTACGGGACAGTCTGGGGGGGCAAGAATAGAGAGTCACCAAGGTGTTGAATCCAGGGAAAGGGTCATGTGGAGGGGAGGAATGCAGGTTTCAAAGACAACGGACTCTACTTATCGGACCTTCAGCGGATTGTTTTTGTTCAGTCCAGGGGAGTGTGCCCTTGGCTCAGGGGTTTCTGAGTAAAGATGATTGTTTAGGTGCAGACAGACGGTTTCTGCCTGCCTGATGAATGTCCAGGTGCTGCTTCATGGCGGAATATTCACTGATCAGGTCAATTCAGAGTTGTTGAGATGCAAACCCTGTCATTGCTGTGACAGGATGTTGTTAAAGTCGATGAAGTGGGTTAGCTGTTTGAGAACCAACCTTTCTAAAGACTTTAACCAGGCATGGTAGAATGGATTTAGGCCCGTAGCAGGGCAGAGTGGCTGATTTCCAGTCAAAATTACAATAAAACAGACGAAAAGACAAATTAAATAAATGTCTGATGGGGTCAGCAATACTGTAGGCAGCTAGTTTCAAAAACATGGATTCAAAATCAACCAAGCTAGCAGATTTGTTAGCATCCAACTGGATAAGCATAATCCAGGGATGGTGTCCCACCCCCTTTTCTTATTATTTTCCTCTCTTTGCCCCTCCTTCCCATGATCATTTCACCCCCCCACAACCCCACCCTTGTTGCCTCAGCACTCAGGCAGGTTCCATAGCAGCAGCCAAACATAAACAGAGGAGTTGGCAAGTCCGAGTGAGATCAGAGAGTTGGTCAAGGACTCGCACAGAGTTAATAATGGACGAGCAGCTCAGCTGGAACAATTCTCTGGAAAGGAACTCCCCCAACACTGTCCTGATAACACACAGCTGGAGAGATGAATCTTATGTGAAGCATCCGCCAACTTCCATGTGAAACACTGTTTATTATTATTTATTATAATTTTTAAGCACCTCCCATTTCCCCGTTTAAGCATTTTTGTCTTCACTTCCGTCTATTGGCCCTCTCAAGAACATGTGTATGTAGTAGTGATGGCAGTCCATTAATGGAGTCAGTAGCTGGTGTCAAACACAACTTAATTATGTATTTTTGTTTTTAAAATGTTTAGTAATAAATAGATGATAAATAATTTGAGATAAACAAGTGATATTTTGATCAATAAATAATAACACATTTTGATGGTAATCAGGTAAAAACGTTTTTTTTTTTTTTGTTCTGCGTGTAATTTCAACTGCATCCACTGAACTTTTTGGAGAGTTTCTACTTGAATGTCTTTGCAGGATGTCAGAATATCCTCCCAGAGCTGCTGTTTGGATATGAACTGCCTCCACCCTCAGAATCAACAGATTCATGGTGATTGTGTGAATGGTTGAAAAACCTGTAATTTAGGTGTATGCAACATTATAAATGTTAAAGGGTTAATATTTTGAAAATTAAAAACAGCAGCTGTTACTAATGGATAAACTATGTTTCAGTTGGTAATTAAAAAAAAATATTCAAGTTTTCAGTATATTTTTTCTTTTTCAAATAAAAAAAAAACTTTTTTAAAAATGTTAATGTTTTTTTCAAATTTTCAAGATTTATTTCAAGTTTTCAGGCTTTTTTCCCCTAAATTTTCAAAACATTTTTTTTAATTTTCATTTTTTTTCAAACATACCATTTTTCAAAAAAAAAAAAAAATCAGTTACAATGTCTATTTTTCAATCAGTTTTTTTTGTTTAAGCTGATCCTGATTTGACCCCATACTGATGACCCAACATTCTAACAGCATTTAAACCCATCGCTTATGGATGAATCTTGGAGATATGAAAACACTTTCACATCAGATTTGTGTGTAAATGAGGTTTTATGTGTGCATAACAAGCGATTCGTGCGTAATTTTTAGAGATTTGTGCGTAGTTAGTTTCAAGCATTTGTCATTTTAATTTGTGGGTCTGTAAATTGCATTTTGTATTATTTTATATTTTGTAATTTTTATACTTATACACAAAATATATTGTATGAGTTACAAATCAAGAATTACTCAAATCCATGTTACGCACAAATCAAGAATTACGCACAAACAAATCGGGGTGATACTTATTTCTCTCCATAATACTACGATCTTTATCCGGAATCCGCCTCGATCCTGAGGCAGAGGATCACGTGCGCCCTTCCCTCGCAGGGCTGGGATTATCATCAGATCAGGAAATTACCGGAAAGCTCGAATCATTCAGATCGAAAGTGCAAATGACCCTACTGGGCTGCAGTAAAATGTAAAGCTGTAAAGACCTCACGCCACACGGACGTGTCGGTAATCGTGGCGCGCAGCAGCGAGAAATAACAGGAGGAGGAAAGTGGGGGCGGGAATGTTGCCGGACATCCTATGGAGATGGAGGAGGACAAGCTTTTTTTTTTCCTTTTAATGGAGGAGGAGGAGAAGGACGAGCTACAGCTTCCCGGAAAGGGTGATGCAACACAGGAAATATAATCCAAAATGAATATTAATAAATCTGAAAAGAGCTTTCTGTTCACTAACCAACAAAATCTTCACCGCAGGTGAAGATGTTCCCTTCTTCTTTAAAATATTACTCTAGTAGAAATACATTCTGATTGTTCAATAATAAAATGTTTTTGAATAATTCTTTTATTTCCCTCTTTACACTTTTTTTAAAATGATCTTTAAAACTATGACCAAATAAAATTTATTTTTTTTGCCTCATTTTTAGTTTTTTTTTTTTTCTACGTTGATATAAAAAGTCCCGTCCTCCTGCTTCTCTTCCGATCATCTCTGCTTCCCTGCAGAAGCAGATTACGTCACCCTCGTCTTTCCGGGAAATTAAGCCTCTGATGCTCCTGTGGCTTTACCGGGCAGCAAGACCCAGGAATTATCAGGGCAGCCTCCTCTCCCCTCCTCCTCCTCCATTATCCCCTAACAGGGTCCAGATGACCCCAGCCTTACATTGGCGTGTTATTCCTTCCATGAAAAATGTGGCACAAGTGAAAATCACCAGCAAAAATAAAAAATAATTGAAAAAAAGTTTATAGCGGTATCTTGTAGGGTCAAGATGACCCCACGCTCAACATGCCTCGAATAGAACAAGGGATAATATTCTTCATCCTCTGGACTTTGAGTTCTCTAACCTAACACCTGCTGCTAACTTCTTCTGGAAGTTGAAATGATGTATTTCTCACTAAATCGGTGAGCAAACATGTAACCACCCCTCCTACCCCACTGAACGTTTGCCCTGGCTTCAAAGGCCTTTCAGAAGGCTAAACAGGGGAAATTCCAGTCAAAAAAGGTTTCATTTTCCCTTTTCTAATTCTCAGAATGAGATGATTCCTGCAGTTGCATCACAGTGAAACCAGAAGGAGGCAGCAGGCCCGCTGTGGCCTCCTGCACAATCATCACTCTTTAGATCAGGTTTGGGCAGAAGATTTGTTGGTTTGTTTTTAAAAACAGCAATTGTTCTGAAATCAAGTGAAACTTCTGTACTCTACTGTTCTCTTGGTTTGGTGATCTCATTTCCTTGATCCTGCTGACACATCGCGCCTTGAGGCAGCAGAGGCAGAGGACTTTGGGGTGGGGCTGTCCATCACCCGAGCTGAAGTCACTGAGTTTGTCGTTGACATTTTTTGTGTTAAAGCACCAGGAGAGGATGAGGTCTGCCCCAAATACCTCAAGTCTCTGGATGCTGTGGGAGTGTCATGGCTGACACGTCTCTACAGTATTGCGTGGCAGATGAGAACCGTACAACTGGACTGGTAGACAGGGGTGTTGGTTCCCCTTTTCAAGAAGAAGCGTGTTCCAACTACACTCCTTAGCCTCTCTGGAAAGTTTGTACCAGAGTATTGGACAGGAGAGCTCGTTTGATTATATTTAGTTCTCTGTGCTTCTGTTTGGTGCAGTGTGATTCAAGTGTTGTTCCTCTTTCCCACTCTATTCAGCGGGAGAGATTTAGCTCCTGTTCTTGGCCGTGGACCACGCCTCTGGCTCGTCTGGGCTGTGGACATGGAATTGAATCTGATAGTTGGACCTGCACCTAGCTTATTTCTAATCAGACAAATGGCAAGAAATAAGCCAATTAAAAATGATTATTCTTAATTTTTTTAAATTATTTAAAAAAATATATTTTTCTATGATGATAAAAAGAGCAAATTAATTAATTAACCATATGTGTCAGCTGCAGCTCCAGTCGGGTGTGTAAGGTCCAGGGGAAGCATGGGCTGCTGGTGCCTCACCTGCCAATTTCTCATGTATTTAAAGAAGAAATTTGTCATTTTACTACTTTTCTACCAAATAAACTCAAAAAAACTCACACAGAAAAATGTGATCATAGAATAGACATGTCTAAGAATTAATATTAAATTTTTTTTTTAAAAGTACATTCATTTTTTTCTATTTATGCATTTTTAAGCTATACAGAGCCTCACTTGCCTCCCGTGACAGCAAATCACTTTTAAAGAACCAAAAAAAATTCTGTTTGCTTTGCAACACTTTCGCAGTTGATGTGGAAACTGTTCCGGTGCAGATTCAGATGGAGCTCCAGTGTGATTGCCCTCTGAAGGTAAATTACAACACTGGAGTCTATTCATTCCATTCCTGCAGCAATTCTCCAGCTGCGTCTGCATGCTTGTGCATGTTGGGAACACATGTCTGTGGGTGAAGCTGTTTTTTTCAAGCATTAATACTTTTCACTGGAACTGAAGACAACTCATCAAAGAAAAAGAAAGAAAAAGCATCAGACCATAGACAGTGGAAACCATAGACACAGCAACCCCTTCCCTCTCGTGCTCCGAACAGGAAGTACCCACAGGTTGAAAGAAGCCAAAATCCCATAGACTTGAGAAATAGACAGTTATTTCTCAGTCATTTTATCTGTCAGAATAACCATTCTTGCTTTGATGCACTCTTCTTAACATCTTTAAAATCCTAATTTAATTATATTTTTCTTTATCTCAAGTTATTCAAGTTATAAACTGACCAATCAGATGCCTCACCTCCAATGTTTGATTGTCAGATTCTCCCGAGCTCACTCTCAGTGGAAGGGGTGTGGCCTTTAAATAAGCTCACTTATGATTGGCGACGACACTTCCTGTAAAAACGTGACTCAGACCGACTCGGACCAATCACTATCAAGCATTACAAAAGTCGTATCAGGAAGTGACTGAGAAGGCTCTGGTCAGGTTTCGTGAGGGCTGGAGGTATAGTGACGTCAACGCCTTGATATGTCCAGTATTAGATATACTGTCATTGGTTCAGACAGAGGAGGCCCTGTGCTCCATAGGAGATGAGCTGCGTGTTAAAATCTCTGCCCTCATCTCTCTAGGAAAAGGACAGCACTGCCTCACCGAGGCAGCAGGGGGACAGCATCCACATGTCAGAGTTGAGTGTTTGTGGGTTGGTACGGAAACCTCTTCCTGAAAATGGCCATGTGACATTTGAAGGTGCCTGAGTTCCTGCGAAACCAAAGCAAACCAAACTCTTTGACCTCCACTGAAAAGACAAACTGAAGTTCTACAGATGAGTCAAATTGGAGTCAGAGCAAGTGTTCTGTTTTGTTGTTGGATCTAACTGACCCGCAGGTTTAGGTTTTTTTTTTTAAGTTAAGTTTTTTTTTTAATTAAGTCTAATTGTCTAGGAGAGATGGCAGTGGAGTTTTTGACTGGGTTGTTCAACAGGATCTTAGGTGGTGAGAAGATGCCTGAGCAATGGAGGAGAAGTGTGATGGTGCCCATTTTTAAGAATAAGGGAGATGTGCAGAGTTGTGGTAACTACAGAGGAATAAAGCTGATGAGCCATACAATGAAGGTGTGGGAAAGAGTAGTGGAAGCCAGACTAAGAGCAGAAGTGAACATTTGTGAGCAGCAGTATGGTTTCATGCCAAGAAAGAGCACTACAGATGCAACATTTGCTTTGAGGATGTTGATAGAGAAGTACAGAGAAGGTCAGAGAGAGCTCCACTGTGTCTTTGTAGATCTGGAGAAAGCTTATGACAGTGACAAAGAAGTATGTTGGAACAGGACATGGATGAGGGCAGAGATGAAGATGCTGAGGTTCTCTTTGGGAGTGACCAGGATGGATAGGATCAGGAATGAATACATCAGAGGGACAGCACATGTTAGAGGTTTTGGAGATAAAGTCAGAGAGGCCAGACTGAGATGGTTCAGACATGAACTTTCTGCCTATCTAGCCATTGTATCTATCTTATATGTCGTATCTATCTGTCATATCTAACGTATCTATATATCTTATCTATATATCTTATCTATCTGTCATATCTATATGTCTTATTTGTCATATCTATCTATCTATCTATCTATCTATCTATCTATCTATCTATCTATCTATCTATCTATCTATCTATCTATCTATCTATCTATCTATCTTTGGGGGGAGAGGGGAGACCCTCGTTTTGGTCTCTGGGTTGCATCATCACTGGATCAGTATCTATAAATAAGATGATGTCACCCCCCTCCCTCCCACCGTTGCAGTCTAGTAGGATTCCTGCGGACTGCGTCACTAGGCCCCGCCCCCGGAGTTCCTATAACTGGGTGATGCAACGGGAGAGACCGAAGCGCAACTCAGAGCGGCGGAGCGGAGCGATCGCGTCCAAGTTCGATCCGAAGCCGGAACCAGAACTCTCACAGGTGCGTTCACGTCTCCGGTGAGGGACGGGGGGAGAGGGGGGGTGTCCGCGTGCTTTTGTTCGCCGTTCCGCCGCGCGCCGGTCCGGCCATGGTTCCAAAGAGAAGCCGCGGTGTTTTAAACTCTCGTTGACAGAGTTTCTGTTTCTGTTTTGTTGAATCTTAACTTGTTCTATGGCTATAATATAACAATTATCATCAGAATCACCTTTTTAGAGGGAAGTAAACCGATAAGATGGTCAAATGTCATGATTGTTATTTGTGGAAGAAGCAGATCCTCCCTCCTGTTACGAACCAAACTTGTTGATTGTTTATCTTCATGATGTCATTATTACTCAGCGAAAAGTGTTCTGTAAGTTCTCCTGAATGGCCTCTGGTTACTCATCAGATCTTTACGTGGTTGGTTGTGGGCGTTTTGGCCTAAATTAACAACAGAGTTCCAGTTAAGTTTTTATCTGACATTAAAAATCATTCCTTTAACATTAGTTGAAGAAAAAAGTATTTATTGTAAAAGGCTAAAGAAGTATAAAAACAATTTGAACATGGCAAAGATGTTTTAAAAATATAGCTGAGTTTTCATAAGGATGTTTGAACATTAGAAACTTTTACACTCAGGAAATGCTCCACTTAAAAAAAGAGAAAAAGAAACCAAGGTGAAACTACTGAACCTGATTTCACTGACTCAAAGTCTGACATTTCTGCAGGATTATGCTGCAGCATCTGGGGCCCTCGCTGGCTGACATCAGCTGCTCAGCCCTGGTCCCCTGCCTGTCCCCCCCAGGAACCCTCACCCTGGAGGACTTCACCAACTTCACCCCCATCGTGAAAGAGGAGCTCCGTCAGGTCATCCATAGCAAGCGACTGTCCAGCGGGCTCAGTGTGGACGCCAGCTCCGACAGCACCAGCTCCGCCTCCACCCATGACACAGGGGTCAAGAGAGAGGTGAGGCAGGTGTTCTGCCCCCCCCCATCAGCCTGAGTTTTTTTTAAATTCAGATCTCCATGGGTTTCAGCTGACGCTAGAGGAGCACGAGAGGAAGAAGAGGAGGCGGGAGAGGAATAAGATCGCTGCTGCCAAATGTCGCAACAAAAAGAAGGAGAAGACTGAAGGACTGCAGAAGGTAAACTCCAGCTTTCACCGCGCTGCGCCCCAAAAACCGGATGTAACCAGGAGTTCTATGGTCCATCTAGAATCTACTAACTCCATCGCACAGGGGGGCCAAAATCCAAAACACACTTTAGATCGTGGGCCGAACAAGATAAACGTTTATTGAACTTTCAAAATGAAATTTCTAAAACTTTTTAGTATAACTGTTAAAAAAACAGGCAGGAATATTTCTCCAGAATAAATCAACTTAACCCTTTAACTACCCGAAAAAGGAAAAAAAAAACACCGAAAAAGTTTTTTTTTGCCTCGATACGGAGTCCCTAAAGGGACATCAAAGTAAAAAAACATTGAAGTAAAACAAAGAAACATTTTTCTAAAAATACTTTGGGTTTTCATAACCAGAACTTGGGTTAGTAAGCAGAACTTGCTTTTATTGCTTAATTTTTTTTCTAAAAACTAAAGTAGTAAAAAAAATTCTGGTTAGTAACTGGTGCACACCATATAGTTTTTTTTCATAAAAATGTAATAAAAAATGTAATAAAAATAATGTTCTGGTTAGTAATGCATGTACACCAGTTACCTTCAGGTGTGCATCCATTACTAACCAGAATTATATTATTTCAATTTTTGTAAAAAAAAAAAAATTTTTTTACTTTAATTTTTTTCTTTAGTTTCCCTTTAGGGGCTCCATACCTTGTGGAGTAATGCAACATTTTTAAAAATATGTTTCCCTCAATGGTTGAGCAGGCAGTATAAGGGTTAAACGTTCAATAACTTCCAATATTTTACTCTACGTAATAATATTTTTTGTCAAAATTATACAAGTTAGACATAAACTAAACATTAAAAAAACAATTTTTTTACTCTTATGTCATTTTACATGAAAAATTATCTCCCAAAATATTTCGATTTTCATAAAACACATTTGGTTAAAATTATTCAAATATGAACATTCTGCTGAACAAAACAAACAAAACCTGGAAATAAAAATAGCGTTTGTGCTTTTTAGCAAAAACAAATCAAAATATTCGGTTTTCTTTGCTTTTTGTTGTCTGGCAGTTTTACTCTGTTCTAGTTATTTTATCTGGTTATGTTTAATTCTTTCTGTACTATAAGTGAGAGGAAGGCAGAGGATGATGACACCGTTGTGATGTAAAATACTGAGTGTTCCACAAAGAAAGCCTTAGATTATCATAATTAATCTCTCAGCCTCCGTAATTATAATATTGCTTCAATATGTTACCAGTGCAATAGCATTGGGCCAATAATAACAATATTATAAAATAATCTGGCGGATCTGGGCCTTAACTTTGACCCATGAGGATAATAGACATAACAAATTCTCTGAGGTGGAATTAGTTTTTTCTAAAAAAAAAAAAAAAAAAAACATGCGAATATGAGATTTGTTATAAGTAGTAATGGTGATGGTTATGGTAACTATGGTCTTAAATATGAATTTCTGCTGTAAACAAACTATCAAAAATACGTCACAGGCTTATACATCGAGTCCCGGAACACCGATTGATCAAAATTTGTTTAATTCTTAAACTAAAATAAAATAGAAGGTTATTGATCCCATAACAGGAAAAATATCTCGATAGCTATAGGTCTTTTGAAAATTGAAAAAAAAAAGAGATCAAAATACAGCAATCTCTGACCGCATGTTGTGATTGTCAGGCTAGCCGATCACATAAATAAAATGCAGCAGCAGATCAATTTAGACCCAGAAGTGGTGGAAAAACAGCCCTATAAGAAGTAGCAGACATGCCACTCCACTCATTAGCTGTAAAAAAAAAACTTTTCTGTTAAAATTAGTTGATAACAAGAGGATAACGTAACAAAAACAGCTAAGCTAACTTGTAGCTAAAGTTTACTGACTGGTAGCTAACTTTTCTGATGGTGAAAACAACAAAATGTAAAAAAAACAGATCAGAATAGGATCAGAATACCTAACTCTCTTTCTGTTTCTAATCTTTCTTTCTTTTGACTAAGGCTACTGCTGGCAAAAAGTTAGCCTTCTTTAGCATCGAGTTAGCTTAGCTGTTTTTGTCACTACCATCCATTCTCTTAACCTGCTATCCTTTTCGGGGTCACGGTGCTGCTAGAGCCCGGCCCGGGTAGTGATGGGCGAAGGGAAGGGACCTGGAGCGCGTGCAATCACCCCGCCTGTCCTGAGAATAAACTGCCTGGCTAAGCGAGGATCCTCTATGCTAGCAGCAGAGAGACAGGGTTTTTATTTTCTTTGACCAATTTCTTGTTAACATCTCTCTTTTTGCTGTTAATATCTTCTCTTTTTTCCAGCAGAGATAGATAATTTTCCTGCCAGGGAATCAATAACTTTCTAAAAAGTTTAATTCTATCGAAGTTTTTTAATAAATGAGGTGCATCGACCTTGAGTTGCATGAATCGATGTTTAGACGCTCGATGTATAAGCCTGTGTTGTATTTTTGACAGTTTGCTAACTGGAGAAATTTGTAACAGACATGTTAAACGTAAAACTAAATTTTGCCTTCATATTTTTTCCTGTGAAATGGCACATTTTTTTGTGTGTGTGAATACGTTTCTTTTTGCAAGCCATCTTACCTGATAACCGAGCCCAGTTTGTCCTCTGTCTGCTCTTCTTAGGAGTCAGAGAAGCTGGAAAGCATCAATGCCGACCTGAAGGCTCAGATCGAGGAGCTCAAGCAGCAGAAGCAGCAGCTGGTCTACATGCTGAACCTGCACCGCCCCACCTGCATCGTCCGGGCCCAGGAGGGCCAAACCCCCGAGGACGAGAGGAACCTCTTCCTGCAGCACATCAAGGAGAGCAGCTTCCAGCTCCACAGCCTCACCTCCACTGCAGAGGCCTCGCCGGACGAGGGCCAGCTGACCCTCGACCACGTCTGCTGTCTATGACTGAGCAGAGGCCGCCCCCTACTGACATCAGAGACTCGCTGAGTGTTCGCCGGACCTGAAAGACTGAGGACGACACTCGGCTCACACAAAAATCTGACTCTGCACTGAGGGTTGAGAGGGAGGGGAACGCCTATCATGCAATGTCTTTTTAGTTTTTTTATGGTGATGTTAATGCATGTGGCACTGAAGTCAAATTTCAGCACTTTTTTTCTGTTGGCCCAGAGCACCAGTGCTAACCTGTTCTGAGCACCAAAGTGATCACAATGATTGAATGACTGCTGTACGATCAGATGTTCCCAAACAAACCCGATCTCTGTCCAGCGTGAGAAGAGAGATCAAACTTGCTGCTAACCTTCACTTATTGTTTCAAGTTTGTTTGTTGTTTCACTTGATCTAGTTATCCGTCACTGACCGAGTCGTGGTTACCAGCAACAGCAACAACCCTTATGTCTTTTTTGTGAAAATGTTTCCATTTTTGTTATTTTAGAACGGTGTTTTTTGAAGACCCTTTTGTGTGTTTTGCTGCAGGAGAAGCCTCAGATACCTCCTTTGATTGTATTTATTGACTGAAGACATCACGCTGGATGTTGGAAGTGCTCAGTCACCATCAAATACACGATTTTTAACTAATATTGATTGCCAAAATAATAGGGCTGGGTTAATCAAATAATTAATTGATTTGAATCGATTTAAGCTTAATAGATCAATAATCGATTCATAAAATATAAATTAATTTAGCACAGAAAGCTAAAGTCTGCTAGCTTGATGCTAACGTTTAATAGAATTTCCCATAGGACGGCTAATGCTAACACTCTATCGACCTAAACATGTAATTCATTTTTCAAACTATTTTAAGGAAACCTTTTTAAAGTACCTATTGTTTTTCCTCATACTGTCTTCTCCTTCTGGAATAAGGTTTAATGCTATAGCGTGATCGCTACCTAGTGGCCAAACTGAAACATCCTCCAGGAGAAGCAGAACAATGTAAACTCAAAATTGAATTGAAGAACCGAAATCAAATAATTTCTGGAAATTATAACCGAAACCCAGCCCAACAAAATTATGAACAATTACATTAAATCAAACAGAAAACCATTGTTTGATGAAAAAAACAAAAACTTTCTTTTAGAAAAAATCAATGATGTCAATGAGAATGTGCTGACTGCTGTTGCCCTGAAAGTTTTGATTGACCGTAGATGGCAAAATAATTTCTTTTGAAATGTTTTGACTAAATAAAGTTTTCGAGTGTTTGATGGTGATGAGAGCCAAACTTTATTTTTTTGGAGAATATGAAACTTGTGTGTTTGTGCTTTCTGTCATGTGAGCTAGAGTCGTCAAAAGATGCAGGCGTCTGTGTATGTGTCGATGTTGTGCAGCGAGTGTGAGATTGTGTGTCCACCGTGCCTGCAGGCCGCTCTCCTGTGTTCTTCCTCCTTTGCTATCTGTCCAGCTTTGTTTTTGATACTTTCATTAAAAACACTTATAGCACATGAAACTCCGTCATCACTTCAGCTCACTTCACTTCCTTTCAGCTACTGACACCAGAAAACAGTTGATGTGAATCCTGAACTACATCAGCCAAACAGTTGTGATTGGAAATGTGAGCCCTGGACGGGAATATGTCAGAGTACATCTGTAATCCAGAACATCAGTCTGGGCTGATGCTCTGAACAGACACTATTTTCATCTCTGATGGAGCCGCTAGTTGTTTAGGAGTTCTCCGAAACGTGCCCGAACAGCTGTTTGCTGTTGTTTCAAGGTGTCTGCAACTCTCTGCCACTAGTTGCACCTGTCTGGCATTATTTGCTGGTTTTTACTGTCCTTTGCAACTGTCTGCCAGCAGTTGCAAACAAGTGCCATATTCTGCAGCTGTCTGCTATTAAGGCTAATTAGTTCCTATTATCTTAAACTAATAACAGGCAGTTGAGCACAACAATCTTATCCAGACTTGTTCTTAAAGAGTAACCAAACCCTAAATCAACTTTTTTTGGGCTGTTGACCGCTATACATGGGGTTCTAAAAGTGCTGTCTGTTGCCAAATTTTTTGACAAAGTAATAAAAACTTGAAAATATAGTCAAAAAACCAAGGCTGGGTATGGATTATAATTTCCAAAAATGGTTCAATAAAAATATATCACTATAAATAAAATATAAATCATAAAGTTTGACTGTAAAGGTTTTTTTGACTATAAAAATTAGTTGCACGTGCGATCAAGGTCACTTACTGTGTGAATAATTCGTATTGCTCTTTCATGGCGTATTTGAAAGTAAGGTTGATTCATAGTTATTCCCCAAACTCTGACACAGTAAGAAAAATGTCATAAAATCAACTGCCAGTCTGGCATGTTTCTCTGAAGTTTTCTCTTTACAGAGAAGCAGAACTGGGTCTGTTTGGAAGCAGAAGTGACTGATGAGCTCTGACTTAAAACTGTAGAAGCTGCTCCACAAACTCATGTTTTGTCTTTTGTTGTGTAAAAAGTTATAAAACCCATCCTGAGGTGTGAATCATTTTACAGGCAGCCAAATATATTAAAGAAAAAGAAAAAAAAGAAAAGTGGGCTGACGATCTGTTGCTGTTTATGGATAGAAGAAATGCATCTTCAGAAGAAGATGGATAAAACTGCAGCGCGTGGGGACAGGTTAAAGGTCATTACTGGGATGATTCTATGGTGAGCTTATCAGGGTGTTCAGGAGAAATTGCTGACGTGTGAAGCTTTCAGTTCCTCAGAAACATGAGTGATGCAACAGAAGCATAAAAACTTTAATTTGACCTGGAGTTGCCTATGCCTGGTTCAGATGGATGGAGTATCCCAGCCAGCAAGGCCAAGTTGGTCCCATATGGTTTAAAAGTGGGCAGAAAATGTGGGCCCTGATCAAGTTTGTCCGAAGTTTCTGTGGTGACCACACCTGTGATTGGCACCCTGTGGACGGCGTATCATGCTAGTGAGCTCTGCTGTAGCAAACTCCAATGTATCGAGCTAGCGAACTCCGCTGAATTGAGCTAGCGACCTTTGTTGTAGCAAGCTCCATTGGAGCAAGCAAGCGAGCTTCGCTGTATCAAGTTCGCAAGCTCCGCTAAATTGAGCTAACGAGCTCCACTGAATGGAGCTAGCGAGCTCTGCTGAATGGAGCTAACGAGCTCCACTGAATGGAGCTAGCGTGCTCCGCTGAATCGAGCTAGCAAGCTCTGTTGTATCAAACTACCCCACTCCGCTCTTGCTGACATGCTCTGTAGCATGCTAGCAAGCTCCGCTGTACTGAGCCAGCGAGCTCTGCTGTATCGAGCTCCACCGTAGTGAGCTAGTGAGCTCCACTGTATCGAACTAGCAAGTTCCGCTGAATTGAACTAGTGACCTTTACTATAGCAAGCTCCTTTGTAGTGAGCTAGCTAGCTCTGCTGTATCGAGCTAGCGAGGCCTGCTGAATCAAACTAACAAGCTCTAATGTAACATGCTAGCAAGCTCCATTTTATCGAGTTAGCGAGCTCCACTAAATCAAGCTAGCAACCTTTGCTGCAGCAAACTCTATTGTAGCAAGCTAGCAAGCTCTGCCAAATTTAGATAGGGTGCCTTGGTGGTGCTACTGAGCTCAGTCGTATCAAGCTAGCGAATGCTTAACAAAAGCGTTCACCCACCAGCAAGGCAGCATTTTTACTGATCAGATGGAGCTTTTGGCAGACATAATTTTACTTTGAGGCAATGTCAGTGTTTTTTTCTGTTTGCTTTGTGGACACAGGAAGACAATGAGAAATCCAAAAAACAGAACTTTATTTATTATTTTTTTTATTGAAGTCTGTTCTCCATAAGCAGATAACAAAAAATCACATCAAAGATGAGACGCATAGGTATGCCGATCATTTCATAATCTTTCATCCTAATTTTTATCAATAAGAAAAAAAACTATATAACAGTTTTAACTTTCATTACCATAATTATATGATCATCAAAATAAGTCTTTTTATTTTGTGTTGGCCTTCTGTGGGCCTACTGAAGGCCTTCTGTATTTACAGTTACTGAACATTTTCAGATAGAGTTGCAGAAAGGACACCACTTCACTATTAACAATAGGAATTGTGGAAAACCTGACAACATAATTAAGACAATGAATCATGGATAAGCCGAGGATGTTCCACCACACTGTGGAAGTGTCAAAGTGCCCTCTAATGGCTGCCTAAGGCTTTGCGGTACTCAGTTACACTGGCGGGGGCCAGAAGGCTGGAATCATCTTCACTCACAGAGACCGGGCAGTCGTGTTGTCAGGCTGCAGACTGGATGAGGTGAAGGAGCAGTGCATGCTGGGACAGAAAGGCTCATGGGCTCTGAGGGCTTCAGCGAGAACATGCTGCTCCTCTGACAGAGACTCCACCTGCAGTAGACCACTATCGGTATTAGGCTGGTTTGCGACAAGCAGTAGTTACCTGAAATCTTCTTTCTATGGAGTGATTTTAGTGCCATCATATTGCAAGCAAAAGTCACAGTTTTGAGATCAAAATTTTCTGCACTGCAAACCAAATGTAATGTGTTAAGAATTAAAATTCATAATTTGCGAATAAAAATATTTGATATTTGCTGTTAAAAACTTTTTTGCTCTCAAAAATATTTTTTCATTTGGAATTTTTTTTTGCTTTCCAAAATAAATTTTGCAATTGCAAACTTATTATTTATTTACTTATTGCTTTCAAAAATATTTTTGCGTTTGCACTGCAGCACAAACGTTTCCCTATCTTTGATTTTGCGTTGATGCTGAAACAGAAACGTATGGAAGCAAACTCAAAGCTGGGGTGAAAGTGAGAGGAGACACAACGAATCAAAAACATTTGTGCTGCAATCGCAAAAATATTTTTTGAAAGTAAAAAAAAGAAAAAGTTTGTAAAGAATCAGAGTTAAGCAAAGACAATTTTTTGAAATATCTAGCTGCATCATAATGTATTATTTTTAAATAAATTTTAGTATGATTGTTCTGAATTATCTTTTAGTATCTGTATACAGATGTTACTCCAAAAAGCCTCCATTTACCACTGATGAACTGATGTGGTTCAGTACTGCAAGTCTGTTGATTATGATGATTTTTCATGAAAAACAACACAAAAATCCAGAATAATGTAAAGATTGAGCGTGATGAAAACCACACAATAAAATGGTTGATTAGAAGTTCTCAGTTACCTCTCTCTTCAGGGTTTTGTTCCTCTGCTCTAGTAACTCACAGGCCTGACGGTGAGGAGAACAGAGCTCTGTTAAAAAAAACTATGACAATAGACGGTTTTCATGTGATGTCACACAAAATGACGAGTTTGTAAAGTGACTTCTAGTTTACGGGTTTAGAACGGCAAAGCCGACAGCTGAACACTGTTTAGGCAATTTTAAGTAAATAATGAAAGATATCCTAACCAATTGTAACCAAATTTTGCCCAATATTTTTTTTTTTCTAAATGTTCTTCCTGGTAGTTTTGTGTCTCCTCTTAGATCAAACATCAGTATTCCTCCTGCAGAATGCTCCACAGCTTCTTCTTCTTTCACTTTCAGCTTATCCCTTTCAGGGTCGCCACAGTGTAATTAGTGATTTGGCAGAGTTTTCACGCCGGATGCCGGATGCCCTTCCTGACACAACCCTGTACTTGAGGGGCACAGGGACCCAGTTAGGGGGCAGCGTCAAGGGTCTTGCCTAAGGACCCAATTTGGGTGGGGATCAGTGGACAACCCTGGGAATCAAACCCAGGGCTCCTGGGTGCCACTGAGCCATCCAGCCGCTTTCCCAAAATCCTCTGGATGATAATAAATGAGTCGTGGATTATTTCTCTCTGTCCTACCTGGTTGTATTCATTTTTCCCTCTTAGATCAAATTATTGACAGTACCCGGTCATAGTTAGATGAAGGTTACAGGAACTTCATTGAATGCTGCTGGTTTGATTATGAATTCAGATTTTCTTCCTCTAATTTATGCTAATGCTAACGCTAGCTTTCCACGACGGTGATGAGACGTAGATCTGCAGAAGATCTTTTCTGTCCAGTTAAAGATGATCACATTTCTGTGTTCAAAATCACTAAAAACAGAGATAAAGTCAGACAATTTCAACGTGTCTGACAGTAAAGAAAAACTAATAACTGTTATTTTCTGATGAAGCTCCTCTTTCCTGTTGATCATAATCGTGTCTGATCCTGCAGGATAATAAAGGTACACAAGGATAAAAATAATTTGAAACGTCAAAAAATATTCCTATTAAAAATATATTCTATTTTTACAATTACCCCTTAAAATAACTGAAAAACAACAAATACCTCTTATTACAACAACTAAATTTAGCTTTGTGTGCAGTATAAAAAAAGCGCGTCCAACATGCAGTAATCTGCATATTGGCAGCTCCTATTTCGTGTGGCTAACATGAATTTCCATCAGTTTTTGTGCCCGATCACATTAAAAATACGTGGAAATTACTTCAAACAATAAAATCTGCTCAAATGAAAGGTCGATATTTTCAATAGAACCTCAAATATTGAAGGATTATTCAAATTTGTATTTAGATTTGAGAACAATCTAAGACGGCTTTGCTGTTTTAAACCTATAAACTGGAAGTCACTGTTCACATTTTCGGCCCTGTCACCATTTGGTCTGACGTCTCCATGAAAAGAGTTTATTACTTTAATAATCATCAGTGATGGAGCATGTGCAGGTGTGTCGTATAGTGACACACACCTCATGCAGCAGGTCAGCTCTCTGCGTTTGTCTCTTCCGGCTCCTCTGAGCGGCAACTCTGTTCTTCTCTCTTCTCTTCATCCTCCTACCGTCATCCACGGAGCACTGACAGATGGGACAAAAACACATATGTAGGTGTTGCTAATGTCTCTAGCTAGCAAGATCTGCAAACAGACAATCTGTAGGACTGTAAATCTGATTCTTCAAAGGTTTTTCTTGCTTTTTCTGCAGCCAGTAAAGAACAAGTTTACCTGTTGTACCTCCCATTCTTCACAGAGTTGCTTCTTTACCACCATCTCCTGTACAGACTGGAGGGACTCTGACATTGTTGGTTGAAGAATTAAAGTGGAGGTGCGGCATCTGATCAGAGGCTCCACAGTCCAGATGAGTTTAAAGCGCCAGGCTGCACTTTCGCATCACCTTTCTTTGACTTCTCACTTTCAGTTCCTCCTTAGGGGAAGTCGTGGGTTTGGTATACAATAAACAACACACATGAATTCAGTCCACAGCCCTTCATTTGTGGAGTGACTGATTGTTTCAGTGGTTTGATCCTTTGTGATTTTGCGGCTGATGCTCTGCAGTTCTCACAGCTGTTCTGCGGCTGGACGCTGAACTCTGAATCAAGAGGAAATGCCAAAGAACTCAACACCGGGGTCTCCAACTCGATTCGCCTTGGGGGCCACTGAAGGCAGAGTCTGGGCTGTATGGGGTTCCATTTGGGCCAAAAGTATGTTTTTGAGTCAGGGGTCTGTGACCTCTAAGACTAAAAGAGCCATTTGGTCCAGTTTCTTACAGACAAAAAGCCGAAAAGTCCAACATTATAGTTTAAAAATATGCAATATTTATGTTTTTGTGACAATTAAAATAAAAAAAGAAGTTTTTAACCCTATATAACCATTCGTATCATATTTGATACACGGAATTCTGAGACCTATCAAAACATTTCTTAAAAACCCATTGCATATAAATTGGCTGTTTTCTGCCCTGCAGTTCATTCTTATTCCACTAGGGGCAGTAGAAGGACTTTTGCTGCTGATTTCAAAATTGCTGCCCCTGATACATCTCAAAATCACATCAAATCAAATGTTATGCTAATTTTCAACACTTCAGCTTGAGATTAACTCATCTATTATTATTTTTCTTAAATGACTAGTTGCTGAATTAAAAACATGCAACATTTGTTGACAATTAATTATTCATAATACAGTTTGATCATATTAAAAATGTGTGCATCAAATTTAAGACAATGGCTAAATAAGGTGCTTTTTTCCAGAACAAAGTTTTTGCATTTAAACTTACCAGGTCACCCATAATTGATATTTAAATATCATAAAAAAACAAATTACTGACAACCCTTTTATGTAATAGGCTTTACAGGGTTAAATATTAAAATACGGTATTGAATTTTAACATTGTCTATATGCATCTGTTTTTATTGCTTTTACTTTTGACAGCAGCACACACAAGTTCCTTTCAAAATAAAATACACTGTCAATTAAGGTTCTGCACCAACAGAGTAACTTCATAATAAAATGCAAGAAATACAAACATGATTTTTATCATCAGGATTTTGGTGCATTCCTGTCCTCCTTTTTACTGTCAAATATAAATTAAGTTGAAGCAGAATCCAATTATATATATATTAAAAAAAAAGCTTTTTAGTTTCATTTTTAAAGTTGTGAGGAACAAAAAACATGAAATTTAAATCATTTTTTATTGTTTTAAACTGACGTTGGTGAAACTTTAACAATTTTTGTGTAATTTAACAAAAATATCAGACTTTTATTTGAAAAACTTTACAGTATAAACACATTTAAGGAACATTTTTTACAGAATTTGTATAACGGTGGGCATGATTTTTAAAGTTAGGACAAATTGGATGTTTGAGGCTTTGCAAAACTATGATGCTTGTCAGAGATTTAAAGGGTCATGATTTTCTTAAGCCTTTCAGAGTGAACTGGATCCATGTATAAGATCATATATTACCTTTAGAAGACTAAAAAAACAATTATTTATAAAACATTTGGTATCTTTCGTGAAATCTTTCCTACCTGGAAGTAAAATGACTCGATTCCTGAAGCCTTTTAGAGGATTACTCTTAAATGCACGAATGGATTAAAATATCACTTTGAGGTTCTTTATAGTGAGGAATGAGCAGTATTATGCACTTAAAACCTCAAAAAGTAGAATTTTCATGGTATGGCCTATTGAACAAAAGTCCTGAAGGTCAGATGGTTCACAATCAGCAAAGGGTATGTTAAAAGCTTAACCCCCTTTGCTAGATTTTTGGAAAACAATTGCTACTACAAATGAGTCAATGACATTTTAATAGCCCCTAAAACTAAAACAGTTCAAACAAGCTAATATTCACAGGTACAAACATCCTGGTTAGTAACAAAGCCAAACAGCCCTTTGGTCAGCAGAGTTCTTCAAGCAGAACAGGTGAAGAAGAGCTGGAACCAAACGGGCAATGGATGCTCAAAAGTACCACTTTGTTGGTTTTTTCTTTATTTAAATGAGGAGGAGGAACATTTTTTACTGCAAAGCAACCATTTGAAGGTACTTCAAAGGCAAACATCACAGCTAGTTTTCAGCGCAACATGGCTGCGAGCTCTGCTGAAGTGTCTCATCACTGCAAACAGCTTTCTTGTTTAGAGGAGAGTAACCCTGTTTGGCTGCCGCCTCCTCTATGGCTCTTTTGATTGGCTTCTTGCTCCTGGTACATGCTGGGTCAGTAGGCTGGGGCAAGCCAAACACCTCTCTGTGGATGTCCAGGGAGGCCTGGGTGGGTTTCATGTTCAGGATCTCAGACAGGTCTTCAACCTGTACATGTAGAGTAGTGATTGACTGCAAAAAAAGAAAAAAAAACCAACAGTCATGAACTCTCCCAGAAATGTAGACAGATGACCTGGTGGAGCACCTTTATAACTTGGATGGCTTCTCTGACCAGCCCAGGAACTGCTGCTGACAGATCCTTCATGAGATCCTCTGCTGAAACAAACAGGAGCACAGCAGGAATCAGCTGAAGAGCTTCATCTGTGAGCCGAAGCTTCAGCTGAAAACACGAACAAAGACTTGTGACACATTTCACTCTCACTTTCAGAAACAAACTCTTCCTGATTTTCAGAAACTGTTGAGGAACAGCCAACGACGTCAGTCAAACAGAGCTTCATTTAACTGTCTGTATGTATTACGGGTTAGTCCTGCACAAACGATTATTTAGTCGACTAATCGGGTCATGTGCAAACTGGATGTAAAGCACACATCTTAAACATCATTAGTTTTAAACAAACTAAACACTAGATATAGTCACACTAGCATTATCTGTAATAATTCTAGTGTGAATGCTGTAAGATGAATTTAGCAGCTAAAGATACTAGTGCTGATAGCTGAAGATGCTGAAATTGATAGCTGAAAATGTTGAAGCTGATAGTCTGCTAAAATATTAGTTGAATGCCAAAGTAGCCCTCAAAAAAAGCCTCATTTAGCCGTTTAGCTAAAATATTAGCTAAACTCCAAAATAGTCTAAAAAACCTTAATAAATGACAAAATATTCCAAAAAGCTAGCAGAAAGCCATTATAACTTTCAACTTTACTAAACTCTGACTCCGTATAATATAAAGTAACAACTAATCGACTATTAAATTAGTCGTCGACTATTTTATGTCGATTAGTCAACTAATCATGGCAGCCCTACTAGGGGTGTAACGATTAATCACTTTCTATTTCTACGATCCAACCAGATCAACCTATACCAGGGGTCTGCAACCTGCAGCTCCAGAGCCACATGTGTCTCTTTTATCTTTCCATGTTGGCTTCTTGGCCAAACATAAAATAAGTCAGGGAAACTGCTGACCACACAAACTCAACAATTCAAGACGATTGTATGAAACGTTTGTGTCTGAAGGAGGTGCTGAGGTGTATCTGTGTGTCTACCTTCAAGGTCTTTGATCAGGTCCTGCGGTTGAAAAACTCGTTCATACAGACCCTGAAACAACAGATGACACTCTGTAAGCTGATGATGATCTGTTCAGATGGTCTTGGCTCAGGTCTGTAACAGACATTAACATGTTGGTTGACTGGGCAGTGCTGGGGGTGTTTAGTTCTTTTAGGTGATCACTGAGAAGGTCTGTTTGGAAGGTCATTAGACGGGGCATGAATCAAGGACAGAATATATTCAAGTGTAGGTATTTAAGGAAAGAAAGGGGATGACCCACCATAATTTTGCGCTCTGCCTTGAGCGACTGGACAGCGTGTGGGAGGATTTTCAAGGGAAACGTGCGGCGCCGTCTGGCGGTTTCAACGATGGTTTCATCGAGAAGACTTTCCACATCCATGGCCTGGTCCTCTGCGGATGTCAGGAAGGAGCGTCAGCTAATTCACATTCACCATCACATACAGTTACAGTGTGCCATACCAGGAGCTTCCTCCCACTGAAGTCCATCCACTGATACGTTCCCCTGAACAGCAGCCTCAAAGTCCTGCACAAATAACCACAGTCACATAACAAACACACATCACAGACGACCAAAGGTTGTGTCTTATTGGTGTGTTAGAAATTCTAATTTTATTTTGTTTTATTTTATTTTATTCTAATTAAGAATAGAATAAAAAATAAAATAAAATATTATATATTATTATATATTATGGCTGCCACAATTAGTCGACTAATCAACGACTAATCGACTATTAAAATAGTCGACGACTAATTTAATAGTCGATTAGTCGTTACATTATATTATATGGAGTCAGAGTTTAGTAAAGTTGAAAGTTATAATGGTATTCTGCTAGCTTTTTGGACTAATTTGGCATTTATTAAGATTTTTTTAGGCTATTTTGGAGTTAAACTAATATTTAGATAGTTGGTAAACCATCGGGTCGTACTTTATGTTTAATTTTGTGATTTATTCAGCATGCTCTGGACCCTCATCCTGTCTGTTTTCTCTTTTACCATTTAATGTTCTTTTTATCGGCCCCTTTTGTTTGTTTTTTTTTTCTTTCTCCGTTTATGTATGTATCTTAAGTTTTTGCAAATAAAATTTATTTTAAAAAAAAGTTAAGCTAATATTTCAGCTACATGCTTTGGCTAATTTAGGATTTGTTTTCAGTTTTTTTGTGTGTGGCTAATTTGGATTTTAGCTAATATTTCAGCTGCTATCTTGGCTAATTTAGCTCTTTTTTTTAGGCTATTTCAGAGTTTAGCTAGTATTTCACCTACTTGCTAGCTGCTTTGGCGAATTTAGGATTTTTTTCAGTTTTCAGCTTATGGCTTCAGCAAATTCAGTTATCAATTTCAACATCTTCATCTCCCGTATTCAGCTTACAGCATTCACACTAACATTATCACAAGTAATGCTATAAATCCAGTTTTTAATTAATTTAAAGCTAATGATGGTTAAGATTGTGTGCTTTACATCCACTTTGCACGTGACCCGATTAGTCGACTAATCAGAAAAAATAATCAGTGATTAGCTGACTATAAAAATAATCGTTTCGGCAGCCCTAAAATATATAGAATAGAATAGAATAGAATAGAATAGAATAGAATAGAATAGAGACTCTGGGCCTTAATGCCAACACCATATAAAACAGAAGACATACAGAAGATATATTGAATTAAATTACAAATAAACACAAATTATGAACTTAAAAATGTAGTTGATTAAACTATCGAGAGTAAACTCACTCATATCTTGTTAAAATTCTTTCTAGAGGTTCTCCTTTATCAACTGACAGCAAACATTTACTAATGAAAAGTCACATTCTTGTTTTTCCAGCTCTGTAAACAGGCATCTGTACCATTCCAATATGGCGTCCGACTCTGCGTATGCAACAAGCTAGCATCATCTCTGGTGATAAATCTCAATGGCTCTGGCCGCCTCTCTAGCCGACTCACCGCCAGCAGCTCCCGCACCAAAGCTTCCCGCGTCTCCTCGTCCACGCTCGCCTGTCCGTCCAGCGCGCTGCTCAGAAGCTGCTTACCCCTGTCGATCAGGTCCAAGACTCTTCCCTTCGACCGGACCGACACTCTGGTCTCCGGCTCCGAGTCCTGTACTGGAGGACTCCAAGCCGCCATCTTTACCGCCAACTCATTCGAATATTTTGACGCAGACACAGAGCGACGTCGTAGCTTCCGGTTTCCGCCTAAACATGACGCGTTGTTTAGTTTCATAAATACAGATGTTTCATTCATATTATTCGTTCCTTTAACCCTCGATAACATTTTCTTATTTTAGGAGAAAAAAAATATAGCTTGGTGTGATATATATACAACTACTAGTAACTGAAAGCGTAGCCTTAAGACAGGGTTTACAACATTACAAAAATGTAATTTTATTTTAGCAAAAGTCATTTATTTATCTCTGAACCTTAGTCATGGTCATTTATTTTACAACATTAACATTTTTTAAGAAATTAACATTGTTCAAATCATGACTGTTTTTTTTTCAATGTACAGCAGGTGAGTAACGATTAAAATAAATTATTACAATACTTCAAAGTTTATTTTTAAATATGCATTGAAAAAACATACATATATTGAAATATGTGCAACTTTTCGCATTATTGTGTGTTCTCGCACATTATTTTGTTATAGTTGTGAGAGTTAAAAATCAGAGCCGGTCCTGGTTAGTTTGGTGACCCGGAAAGCCATACACAGTCAATGGGGAAAACTTAAAACAGTGGGCGGACCCTTCCCCAATTCTTGCCCCGCCCCCAATAAGTCAAAGTCTTCATATATACAAATACAAGAACAAAAAATATTATTCATTACTTTATTAACTTAGTAACTAAAATTGACTAGTATAGCTGGATTCACAATGAGGATATAGTATCCAAGTTAACACTGACCACACATCAGTTTGGTTTTTTTTAGACTGACTGGGTCCTTGTAAAAATTCCCAAATTTTTCAAATTTTTTTCCTTGAGCTGAATGCAACTTTTATACAAATTATGAACAAATTCATTTAGGTAATTTCCATTGGCTTTATATATGGACATGAATGGAAACTGAAAAAACTATTATTATTCTGTTTTGTGCGGTAAGTACCACATAAAAATGAATAAAAAAGAAAAAAAATTACAACTGAACAGCAGAAGAGCATGGACAAAACCCACCAAAAAGCGAATACACAAGAATACCTTGGTCCAAACTTAGGTAGGCTAGTCTTAGTTAGTGGGTAAGCATTTATCCCGTCTAACACTACATTTGATCACACTTGACCAAATTTCAGTCACCTCCTATTTTTATCTTTGGAGCATTTTTCTTTCCAAGAAAATTATAATATATCAGGAAAGGCATCAAAAAATCTTTACCAAATCAAAAATGTTAATCAACCTTTGATATCAACTTCACTTAGATCAGGGGTGTAAAACTCAATCTCACAAGGGGCCAAAATCCAAAACACACATAGGTCATGGGCCGAACAGGATAAACATTTATTGAACACTCTAAAACTACATTTCTAAAACTTTAAAACCATAGCTTTTTACCATAATTATGAACTAGATATATAGCATCACCTGTGATAATGCTAGTGTGAATGCAGTGAGATGAATCTGGCAGCTGAAGATTCTAGTGGTGAAAGCTGAAGAAGCTGAAGCTGATATCCTGCTAAGCTAAATGCCAAAATAGCCTAAAAAACAAACAAAAAAAATGTAGGTTAGCCAAAACAGCTAGCATGTGGCTGAAAAAATAGCTAAAGGTCAAAATATCCTAAAAAACAGAAAAAAGCCAAAATTAGTCAAAACCGCTAGCGTGTAAATATTAGCTTAACTCCAAAACAGCCTAAAAAAAACTTAAAAAGAAAGCCTAAATTAGCCAAAACAGCTAGCATGTAGCTGAAATATTATCTAAACTCCAAAATAGCCTAAAAATCTTGTAAAATGTCAAAATATTTAATAGCTAGCTGAATGCCAATTTTTAAAACTTGAAAACTGTAACTTGTTAACATAATTATTATGAATAATGAAAAGGCGGGGATATTATTTCAGAATAAGTTTCTTAAACCTTACATAACTTTCAATATTTTACCCTTCATAAAAATGTATTCTGTCAAAATACTCAAGTTAAAAATAAGCACAACATAACATCAGGCCATTAATAACAATAAAATAAAATGATCTGGAGGGCCGGATCTGGGCCCCCGGGCCTTGACTGAGACACATGTGACTTAGACCCTTCTTACATAGGGTTGTCTCCAGAACTCACAATCCATTATGGAAAGTTTGGGTCATTGAATCAATGTCATAACCATCATTGTCAAATTTTGGACGGGGAGACTCCCAGACCACAATGTGGAGCTTTTTCTGAAAAGATACTAGATCTCCTGCTGCCTCACATAAAACCTGTGGACTAATATGGCGTATGGTACGGAGTGAGTCCGCCTGCACAGAGACACTAATGGACTCCTAAAAGTGATGCATATAATGGAAGAATCCTCTATCCCAGCCAGGTTTTCAGATACTTCATCTGTCAAAAGAAGACCATCAGGTGAAAGACTGCACCACAGCTGAATGTTGGAACTATGGCACCCTAGGCTACAAAGCTAAAGACTGCCACCTAGAGGATGAATTCTCACTCTGTCACAAAATATTTCAGCTGCCCAAGCTCCAAAATGAGAAAAGGATCAGCAACATCTCTCCAGACTGACCAGCTGCCACATCAGCCCCCCTTGTGCTTCCTACTGACAGAAGAAGAGAGGAATCTTCTCTAGCAGGGTGAGGACTATCCCCCTGCAACTTGCTCACATCAGTCTGGGAAGCCCTTCTAACAAAGAGCAACTGTTCCATGTTCATCCATCTACCGAAGAGCCACACAGCTCCAATGTATCTGAAGGTCATGACAACACAGATACTTCTGGACCTGAATCTCCAAGTGAACCATGAAGAAGGAAATCAAAATAAGAGAAATTAAAAAAAGGAAATGAGTGAAAGATCAACAAATGGAACTACCATTGACTGTATAAGTACAAACTGGACTCCCTTCTCATGTTCCAAATAGGAAGTACCCGCGTAATTCAAGAAAGCCAAAGTCCCATAGACCTCCACTGAGAAATAGACAGATATTTCTCATTCTTTTTATTTTTCAGAATAACCCTTCTTGCTCTGATGCTTCCTTTCTTAACACGTTGTTTCTAATCTTAATTTTTTTGAATATATTTTTTCTTTATCGCCACTAACTTAAGTTATAAATTGACCAATATACTGCCTGGTTTATCTCATGAAACAGACTCCCTGTCAGATCCATAGTTAGGTTGAGCTGTTTTGTTAAAACAAAAACCTATCCAATGACCTCCTGTAAAGAAGACGAAACTCTGGAACATCTTTTGATTGACTGTTCACACTGAACGCGATTCACGAGAAAAATGTGTGTGCCCCTCCTTTCTTTCGCCATGCGACAGATAAGCTGCTTTCCGCCTCTTAAAAAATGTGTTTCTAAGCTTGACGCCATGGTTGCATGTGGGAGGAGCTACCACTATCCTTGATTAACATTGAAGCTGAAAGGTGTGGAAGCACCTTTATGAAACCAAAGAAATTAGAACCAAAGTCAATCTATCCAGATACTAAATGTGCATTCACACTGAACGTGATTCACAGTGGCGCAAATGTTAATCAATGGTACAGGCGTGCTCTGAGGTGAATTGAAGCCCCGTGGCGTGATTTGGCGCAAAAGTCTGCCAGCGGCTCAATGCAACAAGGCGTGAATTGGGTGAAACGGCCAAAATTTAAATATCTGAACTTTGACAGGTCGCTGCGTCGCATCAGCCAATCAGGAACTCAGCTTTGTGACGTTTTCAGGGACTTTTGCTCCGCCGGCGGCGCTCCATCACTCCATATGCCGGCAGGCAGAGAGCAGCTGCGCGGTGCTGAGGCTGCCGGCTCTGGCCTCATCGATGCAGTAAATAAAAGGAAAATTTAAGTAACTTTTCCCCCCATCAGGTTAATAAGAGACAGTCAACTTTCAAGCTCAGCCACAGAGACACGAAACACAACGGTGTCGTGTGTGTAATTAACATACACAACTGGAAGATGACCTCAAGAGTCATTTTAAGCCACAGAGCTCTTAATTCTGCAGAGAGCAGTCACCAATGTCTCTTAAAATCCTCCTATGAAAATGTTTTTATTTAGAAAAAACATTCCCAGTAGTTTTCCAATTATGATTATTATTTTTTTTAACAAACTTAACTTACTTAAATGTCTTAAAAAGCAAAGCAAATTTTCAAAATGATCTTAAGCTTCTGTTTCTAAAATCTCCTATGAGGGGGCGTGGTTTTTGGAGCTGAGCAGTCCCGCCCCTGATCCCCCCGCCTGTCTGATTATGATAGCTCTGTGTCTTGCTAACATAAATCTTCACCACTGCTACATAAAAACATCAATCAATATCAATAATGTCCAGCTGTATGGTTCTGATCCGGATGTCAGCTGGACGAGGAAGTGAAGATCTTCATGGACAGAACTTCCTCCAAAATCCTGATTCTTTCTCCTTCCAGTTCACCAAAGACTCTTTCAAAGAATCTTTCAGTGATTTACAGTCCGTTCACATTTCTGTGGTCAAATCAGCATCACTGGATTTTTGGTGTGAGTTTCATCCAATACTTACGGTAGCAGGACTGAGAACGC
>NC_050535.1:19287339-19302254 GCF_002922805.2 Oryzias melastigma | reverse complement strand
CACGGATAATCCGTGATCCGCAACACCCCTAGTTCTAGCCCATTCAAAACTGCTTGCAGTTAACGTTTCTTTTTTGTTCTTTGTTTTCTTCGTTTTTGTTTTTACAAGTATGTGTTATATTGATAATCTATTACAAATATTAAAACTGCCTTTCTTTGTTGCAGACAATTAGAAATCTTTTTTTGGAGGCAATAAATTACCAAAACAATATCCTGTTACAACAGAAACAGTTGATTCCCATTCAAAAATTATGAGAAATCCATGGATGTACAAATCTGTCCTGACAGTCTGATGTCTACATCTAACAACACGTGGAAAGTTGTTTTTCTTAAGAGCTACACAGGCCTTTGTTGTTACCACAGATGAGTAGCTCAGCGGCAATCCCCAGGTTGAGTAATGCTCTCACTCAGGTTCGAATCCTGTACTGACCCCTTTGGCTTGCCGTATAAAGTGCTGCGGGTTTCTCTGAACCGGAATTGATGAACTCAGATCATTGTTGGTGTTTTTTTTGCATTCTGAGCTAAAACTGTACTGAGAACAACAGACACCCCATAATAACTCCCGCCCTTTTTTAATTGAACATTTGAAAATTACAGTACTAAAGTATAACACTAAAGAAACATAATAACACAACTCTAAATATTAGTTATTCCTAAATTTGTAACCACTGTTGAAAACAAGAACATAAACAATATACATGTTTTAACGGCCTCTCTTGTGTGTTATAGCTTGGCACGGCCATTGGCTTCCTGTTGCCTCCGGTTCTGGTTCCGACAACAAAGGATATGGAGCTGACGGGTCACAACATCAGCATCATGTTCTATGGCACTGCTGCTGTCTCTACACTGCTCTTCATCCTCACCGTCATAGGTACCCTCATTATGACACTGCAGCTTCATTAGGATGCCAGTTAAAGAGAGAGTTTTCTAGACCAGGCATGCCCAAAGCTGGTCCTGAAGATCTACCACTATGTGGCTCCTTCTAGGTTTTGATCAGTAGAAATTGAGCCCAAATAGCTCTTTTACAGTTAAAGGTTGCCGACGCCTGGGTTTACCTTTTCACTGATCACTGCTCTGTGCTTTGGCACAATTATGGGAACCGTGCAACTTTGGGGTCTATCGGTCCATGTATGTGACAGGACCTCAAATGCAGTACCAAAAACAGCCACAAGGGCTACGTGGTGTGCTGTTTCTCCTGTCCTGCTAAAAGCTAAGCACAGAATGATTCAGCTGACTTTCACATGGATGGGGGGTACCTGACAGCAGCTGAAGGTGGTCCTGTCTCTCAGCGCACATGAGAAAATCTTCCTCTTTGATGTTTCCCACAGTCATACGGGACCGGCCTCCTCTGCCCCCGAGCCAAGCTCAGGCCGTCTTACCATGCTCCCCGCTGGAGGATTACTCCTACAGGCAGTCCATCATCAATCTGGTGAAGAACAAAGCCTTCATCTTGCTGCTCATCAGCTACGGCAAGTCAAACAGAGATATTTCACCAACACTCATTAACTAGAACATCGTCAGTGTCTTATCCACAGATTAAGCTTCTCTGTGAGCCGGATCAGGGGTCGAGTATAGACTCCTGCTGACTCAGCAGACGAAGGTTTGAATGAGGCTGTGGTTGAACCTGCCTTGCTCTGGCCCAAACAGGCCAAATTTCTGTTTTGCACTGCCTTCACTGCGGTCCTTAGCATCTTCCAGGTTCTGCTTTGACATGCATTTGTCCAGCTCTCTAACCTGGCAACAGCCAACCAGGTTGAGGTGTAGGTAGGGGGCAGCAGGTTTTGATACTGGAACTCAAATGTTGAAAAACAGTAGATTTTTTTTATTTAGAATTTGGGTGATTGGCAGCTCATCTGGTTGTATGGGGTTCCATTTTTGCCAAAAATATGTTTTTGCATCCACTGTCTATGTCTTTGGTCCATTGTCTATGTCTACTGAACAAGTTTATTGGTCATTTGTTCACGTCTATGTACTACTAAGCAATATCTTCTTTGAATCGACAGGAGCTAACATGCTAGCAATTGTTGCTAAGGACTTTTCTGACGACTAGATCCAACGACAATAGCAAATGCAAAGTTTTAAGCATTAAGCTGAAACATCACAGAGCAAATTCAAAGCTATCATCAGAGAAGTGTTGACATGAAGAAGACATGACTTAGTACACATGAACAAATGTTCAATAGACATAGACAATTGACCAAAAATATAGACAGCGCACGCAAAATCATATTTTTGGCACAAATGGAACCCCATACACCACTGGCGCCACGTGTTTAGAAAATTACGTGTAAATAGTCGCTTTCTAAAAAAAAAGTAAGGAACTTATTAATGTGGTCTGGAAAGGGGGCTGATCTGAAGCTCTTTGCTCTGTGTTCAGGCATCCTGACCGGAGCCTTCTACTCCGTTTCCACTCTCCTCAACCAGATGATCATGTCCTCCTATGTGGTAAGACCTTTGGGCACTTCCATCTTATATATCCCTCAATTCCTTTTGGGGTCACAGGATTACTGGAGCCAACTCAGCTACTGTTAGGTGAAGGTGAGATCTGGTGCAGAGCCACACACACTATGATGCAGGTGTAGGGGAAATTTAGGGTGTATTCAGACTAGAAAAGTCTGTTGGTCTGGACAAGTCTGCTTAAATTGGTCAACTCCTGGACCTTACGTTTGGTCTGTGTTCATAAATGTAAATGTAAATGTTTATCCTATTCGGCCCGCAACCTAAAATGTTTTTTGGATCTTGGCCCCTTGTGAGATTGAGTTTGACACTCCTTTACTTGGCCAAAGTGCACAGATATGCATCGTTTTGATACATGTCTCTGATGCGTGTCTGCTCACCTCTTCAGGGTCAGGACCAAGAAATGAATGCTGGAAGAATCGGTTTGACTCTGGTCATTGCCGGGATGGTCGGCTCCATCCTATGTGGGTTATGGCTGGACCACACCAAGACGTACAAGTAAGCACTCACATGCATAGACACAAAGTCACAGCAACCTGATAAGGAAGTCTAAACTGTCATCATTGATGCCTCTTAACTGCTCCCCCACAAACTGCTTCAGTGTGTGATTGTGTTTCTCTGGAAGGTAACATTTGTTAGTACAAATGTTGTGTGTTGTTTTCATCTTTTCCAGGATCACCACTTTGGTTGTGTACCTTCTGTCCTTTCTGAGCATGGTGGTCTTCACGTTTACCTTAAAGCTGGGCATCTACCTGGTGTTCTTCACTGCAGGGGTCCTGGGGTATGTTCCTGACAGTTTTGTTGTGTTTGTGTATACAAAGGTCCCTCGGTTATACCAGGATCAATATTCTAAAATGTGAAATCCATGAATTAGCATTAGAGATGTTCACACTGCACGCGGGCAGCATGGAATGGAGACCACTTCCATTTGGCGCCCTTGTTAACCTTTGGTGTAGGTTACACCCAGCGCCGGTACCTGGGCTGCATGGCACCTTAGGCGAAACGGGATTTAGTTTCCGACCGAAAACAAGAGTATTTTTTTGACTGAAATGTGTTTGGGGGGGTTAATTCCAAAGCAAGTGAATGTAAATAAAACAGGCAAACCTCTGCTTTGAGTCAGTTTATTCCTCCACTTCCTTCCTTTTTGACCTTACAGCTGTCCCTGGGGGCTTGTTTTGCTGCTTTTTTATCCTTAAAGTTTTAAAGAAACACTAACCGCAGCATTAGGCAAAATTATTGATTATCAAACTTTTGAGCTATTTATTCATGGTTTTAGTTGTTACTTAAAAAAGCACATTAAATGAGTGGTGTGTTAAACTATAAAAATAAAAATCATTACATCCAGAAGATGCTGCCCTTGGCGGCCACCTAGGTTGACTATGCCCAGGACTGGCCCTGTTAAAATGTGAAATCTATGAATCAAGATTATAGACGTCTTATGTCAGGTTCACACCGCACGTGCAAGCGCAGCGAAGCGGCGCGGAACGGAGGCTACTTCCATTCGCCGCCGTTGTTGAGTGTAGTAGTAGTGTAGTTCACACAGACCTCTGCGGAAGGCGGTTGTTTCGCCGTCAGATCTATTTTTTGCATGAGCCGCGAGTGATCCGTGTCAATCCTGGCAGGAGTTTGCACCAAGACATAAGAGAAAATCCGGATTTTTGTTTCTAAACAGACTGTAGAGATAAAACTACTGTAGACACACAAACAACACTCAAAAAACAGACACATGCACACATAGTTCAACATCGTGGGCCGACTACGGAGTGGGGGTCGTGGCTGTAGGAGTCCAAAAACACAATCGATGAGAAAGAGGCAGAAAGCAGTTGACGACAAGTCCAGATGTACAATGTCATATAAATTGTTGAAGCTCTTACTAACCACAGCTGAGCATAACCGCCAGTCGACCGGGTCGACTGGGGTGAACTGGAAGTGAAGTGCGCATTCCACTCTGCATGATATTAACAATCTCATTATTTCAATTCAGATTAATATAGATATATTTAAAACATACATAGGTTATTAATGTATTTTTATATTTTAAATGTGTCTAAATGTGTAAACTCAAAATTTAATTGAATTGAGTGGATCGAAAGAATCAAAGAAAATCTGAATCGAATTAGTCCAAGCTCTGGTTAATCAAATCATTTCTGAAAATTTTTATTGAGACTCAGCCCTAAAGGTCGATGCTATGCGTCAAACATTTGACCTAATTTCCTGAATATCTTCAACATTTGAATCCTGGTTCTTCCATCCAAAATTCAAATAAACAAATGAGGATTTCAAGGCCACATTCATGCAGACGCTCTTAGCTGAGCATGATTCTCAAAAGCTGTGTGGATGTCTGCTGTCTGAACAAAACCAGACTAACAGTTTCTGACCCTGTTTTGTTTGAGTTGTGACATGAACCATGTGATTTCTGTTTTCAGAAATCAGGGGTTGACAAATGGGAGATGTGGACGTAAAAAAGTAATGATGACACTTTTGATCAAAGCACATACAAATTTGCACACTGATGGCGGGACACTGGCGCCAGCCTAAAACCACCATGGGCAACATGGGGTTCAGTGTCTTCCCCAGGAAACTGTTGACACTTGCCAAACCTGGGATCCTCCAATCAGAAGTCAATTGCTCTGAATATTTCAAAACATTTCAAATTGTTGAACAAATCTTGGTTCAGTGTCTTCCCCAGAAAACTGTTGACGCTTGCCAACCCTGGGACCCTCCAATCAGAAGTCAATTGCTCTAAATATTACAAAACATTTCCAACTTGTCAAACTGACATCAGAAAAATGTTCCTGTGCTTCAGCTTCTTCATGACGGGATATTTACCACTCGGCTTTGAATTCGGAGTAGAGATCACTTACCCAGAGTCTGAAGGAACTTCCTCCGGCCTCCTCAATGCTTTTGCTCAGGTACACGTCTCTTCTAATAAGCCTTTGAGAAAAGATGTCTCTATGGGACATGTTTCAGATAAGCTGAATACATCTCCTGTGTTTATGTGCAGATATTTGGGATCCTCTTCACTCTCATTCAGGGCAAACTGACCACAGACTATGATCCACTCGCTGGAAATCTCTTCCTGTGCGCCTGGATCTTTGTGGGAGCTATTCTCAGTGGTGGGTTGTGTGTCTGTCCATGAGTGTGTGCTTGTCACAGTAAATGCTAAAGCTGCTCCCTGCCTTTGTATTCCAGCCTTAATCAAGTCGGACCTGAAGAGACACAGTGTGAACATGGAAGCTGGCAGAGATGTGAGCAGTGGACTAAAGACGGTGAGTCTGCAGAAGAAGGGCTTCTTTAGGTTCTTCCTGTCTTAGCAGCAGAGATTCTAAAAGGTCACTGTGTGCAGGGGAAGCTTTCGTGTCTCTGTGTGAGCCCTCACTTTGATTTATCACATTGGTAAAAAGGACAATAAGCAGAACCTTCAAGTTCAAGGAATAAATCTTCAAAACTTTTTTTCTAGTAATCATCAAAAAACGTAATTCCTCTGAAATTAAAGAATATAAGGATTTAAAAAAATATCTACAGGAATGTGTTTTAATTGTCCAGGTCTGATTAAGAGCTGGTTCCCAGCCAGTGAGGCCAAATGGGCCCCATTTGGTTTAAAAAGGGCAGAAAATGTGGCACCCAACTGGGTTTGTCTGCAGTTTCTGTGGTGGCCTCACATGTGTCTACCCACATTGGCTTTAGTGGGCATTCAGTGGGTAGGCTTGCTACGCTAGCCAGCCGCTCGGTTGACGGCATAGCGACCTCTGCTGTATCTAGCTAGTAAGCTCATCTGTAGCACACTAGCGATCTCCTCTTAGCGAGCTAGCAAGCTCTGTTGTGTTGAGTTTGGGAGCTCCATTGTATCAGGCTAGCAAACTTTGCTGTAGCATCCTAGCAAGCTTCTCTGTATCAAGCTAGTAAGCTCATCTGTAGCAAGCTAGTGAGTTCTACCGTAGCACACTAGCGAGCTTCTCTTTAGCGAGCTCTGTTGTATCGAGCTAGCAAACTTTGCTGTGGCATGCTAGCGAGCTTCTCTGCATCAAGTTAGTAAGCACCGCTGTAGCGCGCTAGCTAGCACTGCTGTATCGAGCTAACGAGCACCTCTATATCAAGCTAGCGTGCTGTGCTTGTGAGATCATCTGTAGTATTGGTAGTGAGCTTATCTGTAGCAAGTTAGCAAGCTCTGCTATATCTAGCTAGAAAGCTCCTGGGCTCTGTTGTAGTATGCTAGCGAGCTCCTCTTTAGCGAGCTAGCGACCTCCGCAGTAGCAAGCTAGAAAGCTCTTCTGTTCACTGGGCATCTGGCTAGCATAGCGAGCCTACCCACTGAGTACCCACCTAAGCCAACATGGGCAGACACAGGCGGAGCCCAAATTTTCAGTCATTTTTAAACCATATGGGGCCCACTTGGCCTTCCTGAATGGGTTCTGGTCTGATATCAGTCAGCTTCAATTTTTTTTCAGCCAAGCTATTCTCGGTCTGTCCTACTCTAGATCATAACATGTCTTAGCTTGGCTAACTTAAATTTATTTAAAAGTAGAAAACCCATCCTATAATCCAATGATCTTTAATTCCGGCTGTGCTCACTGACCTCCGATTGATTTGACATATCTGTCTGAAAAGTATGTCACTTTTTAAATGTACATACATTCTATGTTAAGAGCCACATGTGGCTCCAGAGCTACAGGTAGCAGCCCCCTGGACAAGAGCGGCTCTTGGTCAGATCCAAAGCCAGTGATAGTCCTTCTGCTTTAGCTGTTCTGAAAGTTCATCTGAACTCTGGTCTGGACCAAACAACAACGGACCCTGCGACCCATTGTGTTCTTGATTTAAAGTTCTGCTGATTACTGTTAAGGAAATTTTGTCCATTTCTTCCAACAGCCCCCTCCTGATGAAGAGAAGACCGGGACAGTCCTCCTGGAGCCATCTGTCCGTTTTTCCTGTGAAACTTCACTGTGATCTGTGGGAGGAGGCGGAGCTTTCCAGGAAATAGCACAAGTAAGCGACCTGTGGCGCCCTTTTTTGCATGATCACCTAGACAACCGGAGGCTCATCTGAGACCGGGCCAACTCCCCTCAGAGTGATCACACGTTCACATCTCTGCTGAGGAAGACAATGGACTCAGAGAACCTCTACGGTCGGGGGGGACTCAATGATTTGAAGCGTAATAAGACGATCACATGAAGAGTGTGATCTCTGTATGAAGCAGGAGGACTTAGGAATCTTCCTAATCTGTTCCTGTTAAATGCGTGTTCTTGCAGTGAACACGCTTCAGATCTTCAGCTGCAGAGGAACATGGGAGGGTCCGGGTTCTGTTCTGCCAGGATGTGCTGGACGTCATCCTGCACTCAGATCTTCAGGACTGAAAACTAGAATATGAACAGAAGTACAGTTGTTCTATCTAAACCTCTTATTAATGGACCAAACACAACGTGAAGCGACGCACAACTTCCAGCTCCAATGCACAAGTGATCTCTTTATATTGAAACACTCAGACTCTGTTGGACTTCGTTTTACAAATGTCCATTGAAGATGTCTCATGTTTGTGTATTTTACTGAGATGCTGCCAGAGCTCACCCTTACAGTCTCCCTCAGATGAAAATCCTATTTTTTGAGTTTTCAACATGTATTTGTGGCATTTTCTTATGAATGAGAAAAAATGTAATGAGAAATCATTTTTGTTTTTGTATTTCCGAGTATTTCTCCTTTTAAATCAATCAAAGTGTCTTGGACAGACTCTGTTTGAATGAATGATCTTCTTTCCATCAACAGCTCTGCTGCACATGCACTAAACCCTCATCTGTTCCTAGTGTCTAGTTCAGGTTCTGGAGAAGAGAAGATGGTATCTTCACATTGACTGCAGTCAAATTAGCCGCCGTTCACATTTCTGTGGTCAAATCAGCATCACTGGATTTTTGGTGTGAGTTTCATCCAATACTTCCGGTAGCAGGACTGAGAACGCTGGAAAATCTCCACCAGACTCCACGGAGCTTCTTGATGTGACCACGGAAATGTGAACGGCGGCTCATTTGACCGCAGTTGGAAAGGATTGTAAATCAATGAAAGAGCATTTTGATGTTAGCTTTCATTATTTTATCAAGAACTCTGAGGAACCAATGATTGAATGTATTGATCACAGTCAATAAACATTGGAGAATTAGCTAAAAGAATCTTTGGTGAACTGGAAGGAGAAAGAATCAGGATTTTGGAGGAAGTTCTGTCCATGAAGATCTTCACTTCCTCTGATCATAACCATATGGCTGCACATTACCCTGATTGATTGACATTTTTATGGAGCAGCCGTGAAGATAGTGAGACACAGAGCTATCATGACCCGTCAGGGGGGGGGATCAGGGTTGCTCAGCTCCAAAAGCCACGCCTGAAAGAAAGGAAAATCCAGGAGGGGGCATGGTTCAGAGAACTTGGTGTCTCTTTGGGGTGTCGGTTAGAACACACTGAAACTTTCATCCGATTTCCACCGTTGAATGCATCTTTATTTGTCTCTTCACATCCATTCACATAAGGTCAACAACTGGGATGTACGAGTGAACATCAATATTTCTTCCTTTGCGTGGTATAAAAAGTGGAAGAAAATAACACTACTTAAACTGAAGCTGAAATAAATGAGAAATAAATCAAACTACATTTAGATGCTTCCACAAATAAGTCAAAGCACAAAACTTAGCAATAAGGCAATTTGGTAAATTCAAACTGTAACAGAAATGTATCTGTAATTGTTTTCCAGGTTAATATAGACTCTATAACAATGTTTGTTAACACTTGCACTTAATATGAAACCACTGCTCTTCTGAAGGTATGACACAAACTTAAACACGTACAATCAAAATGCTGAACTATAAAATTAGCTTCACTCGTCCTTTATGCTCGGTTTCAGTGGCTAAACAAACATGAAAGTAAACAAGCTAACCAAATTAGCTAACAGAGAAAGCATTAGAAAGGGGGTTTCCTCAATAAACATAAACTTACAGCTCGTCAGTGACGCACGCTGATAACATCCACCAGTAAATGCGCCAATTATCCCCTCGTCAGCAAACAATACACTGCTGTAACTTGTTAAACGGGTTGTTGCGGCTCTTCACTTCAGCTGCGGAGTAACACTCCTCCTCCACTGTCGCTGCACGTGCGTGCAGCCGAGAGCAGATCTCCTTCCGCTCTTGGATATAATCCCTTTTAGATTATCAGCCTTTCCAACAACGCCCCTCAGAGGAGATTTTGGAAACAGAGGCTTCAGATCAACTCAAAAAATGTATTTTAAAGACATTTAGGCAGTGGGATTTTCTTTAAAAACTTCATAATCATAATTAAAACAGGTTTTGTTTTGCTTTTTTTATTTAAAAAAATGTCATAGGGGGATTTTAAGAATCTGTTTGATTCCAACTCCACAGATCAGATTACCCTGCAGTTAGGTCCTTTGTATTCTGAAAGATGACCTTTGCTTCTTTCAGATCTTTTCAAAAATGTTTTTTTTTTTTTTTTTTTGGGAGCAACACGTCTGTAGAGTTCAAACCAGAGCAGGTTTATTGTCTCCTGAAAACACCTCCTGAGGAGCAGGAGTTTATATATTCAGTCTTTAATTCCAAACTGGTGTCATTTCTGTCTGAAAAGTGATGTTTTCTTATTTTTTTATTTATTTTTTCAACCTCACTGTAACTGTTCTGAAGCTGGACGTTTAATGGTACAGCTTTGTTTTATTTCAAAGAGAAACAAACGGTTAAAGCATGCCAGTATATTTTCAGTTTAACCCTCTAACACCTGAGGGGTCACCGGTGACGCTTAAACACGACATTTTTACCATACTGAGCTGCTTTTCTCCCTTTGAATCTACTGGAATGATCGTGTTAACAGTTAAAAAGTTACAGCAAATCAAAGAAAAGAAATGCTGTAACTCCGATGTTAAAGGATTAATTCCCAAACTCCTCAAGGGTTGGGAAAATGTATCTCTGTGACCAAATAAATAACCTCAGATCCACCAAGAATTCCGTGTGCTTCATGTTGTCCTAATTTGTGACATTATTTTAGATGTTTTTTTTGTTATTGATGTTTTTTATACCATGGCCTGGTACTGACAATATCACTGATTGCTCCAAAAATCTAGTTTATATTGATGATTGGAGGCCTATCTGCTTATTAAACGATGACGACAAAATTATAGCCTAAATCTTTGCAAAAGGAATGCTCTAGATTCAGTTACAGATGAGATAGTTTGGTTTAATGAATACTTCCATTTTCATCAAACTTGTCTTAGATATTCAGATTTAATTTATTATTTTTCTAAAGCCTTTGATACCATTGAACGTGATTTTATATTTCTCTTTTTTAAATAATTTGGTCATTTTTTTCCTGTGACAGCATTAAAAATCTATATGGAAATGCTATCAGCTCTATTAAAATGAAAAATGGCACATCTTCAAGATTTAATATTAAGTGTGGTCTTCGTCAAGGTTGCCCAATTTCCCCAGATCTTTGTTGCTATGTACCTTGTTGTGCCAAGGTACGTCCCCCCTACCAGAATGAGAGTCCCTTCCCACCCAGCAAGGCCAAGTATGTCCATGGTTTAAAACTGAAATGTGGCCCCAAATGGGTTTGTCCACTGTTTCTGTGGTGGCCCCACCTATGTTTGCTCACATTGGCTTAAGTGGACACTCAGTGGGTAGGCTTGCAGTGCTATCCAGCTGCCTGGTGGACAGTGAAACTTGATAGCTAACTAGAGCGGAGTTTGCTAGCTCAATGCAGCAGAGCATGCTAGTTGCTACAGCAGCGCTCGCTAGCTCGATACAGAGGAGCTCGCCACAGCAGATCTCCATAGCATGCTTCAATGGAGCATGCTTCAGCGGAGCTCTGTGGAATGCTACAGTGGAGCTTGCTAGCAAGCTACAGTGGAGTTTGATGGTATTCTACAGCAGGACTTGCTACCATACAACAGTGGAGCTAGCTAGCATGCTACAGTGTAGCTCACTAGCATGCTACAGTGGAGCTTGATAGCATGCTACAGTGTAGCTCGCTAGTGTACAACAGTGGACTTGCTAGCATGCTACAGTGGAGCTTGCTAGCATGCTACACTGAATCTCGCTAGTATACTACAGTGGAGTTGCTAGAATACTACAGTGGAGCTCGCTAACATGCTACAGTGGAGCTCGTTAGCACACTACAGTGGAGTTGCTAGCATGTTGCACTGAATCTCACTAGTATACTACAGCAGAGGTGCTAGCATACTACAGTGGAGTTCGCTACAGAGGAGCTCGCTAGCAAACTGCAGTAGAGCTCGCTAGCATGCTACAGTGGAGCTTGCTAGCAAGCTGCAGTTGAGTTTGCTAGTATGCTACAGTAGAGCTTGATAGTTAGCCCAGTAGCATGCTAAAGTGGAGCTCCCTAGCATTCTAAAATGGAGCTTGCTTCAACTGAGCTTGCTAGCTTGTTAAAGAAGATCTTACTAGCATGCTACAGAGGAGCTCGATAGTTCACTACAGCAGAGCTCGATAGCATGCTACAGTAGAGCGCGCCAGTATGCTACTGTGGAGCTTGTTTGTTTGCTACAGAAGATCTCACTAGCATGCTAGAGAGGAGCTTGCAAACTCACTATGGCAGAGCTCGACGGCATGCTACAGCTGAGCTTGCTAACATGCTATGCTGTCCACTGGTTAGCTGGTTAGCTAACACCACTAAATCCCCACTTAAGTCAACACAGGTTGAGCCCACATTTTCTGCCCACTTTTAAACCAGATGGGGGCCGACTTGGATTTGCTGGCGGTGCTCTCTCAGACATCCCGATCTGTTTTGTTACAATCATAATTCGCCCAAAAAAAGAAGGTGGATGGTTACAATATACTTTATTCTAGGGCTGTTGTCAGTTTTCTGTCATGTTTGTGTTTTTTTTTTTTTACCTCAGTCTACGCAAAATTAGGGATCAAGAGTGTATATACTTCTTTTATTATTATCCTAACTGCTTTTTAAACCTACAATTACACTGCTTGACCTGCACATTGAAATCGGCTTTGCTGTGTGCAATCTGAAGGAAGCAAGATCTGGAAAAACTGGAGCATCCCTCAGATTCATTATTTTATTCTGCAGCCTGGGACAACCCCATTTCTAATGAATGAGAAGGCTGGGGAGCATTTTTGCAGAACTTGGGAAGCAGAAGTCGACCTCGTGAGGAAAACAAAAATACAAAATGACAATAAAGTCCTAGAATAAAGTATATCACATACCTTCTTCTTGTGCTTTTTTGGACAAAATATGAGTTCTGCCCAGAAATGCAGACAACACCAGATGAACATTTCAGGATTTATTGAGATGATGAGAACATTGTTCTGATAGAACCGGGTGTGAACATTTCTGTTCTCTGTGAAGCATCAATAAACTCTATCAAAAAATCTTCTTCGCTTTTATCAGTTTCCCAGAAACACGCACACCTTTCTGTCTTTACTCAGTAATCCATGTTCAAACCAGTTCTTCTCATTGTTGGAATGAGGATGATACACTGAGTCACAGCCTACTGAACCGTCAATGGATTTACTGTACTCTCATTGTAAAGTTACAAAAGGTAAATGAAGTGTCAGGTCCTGAGGTTTGTTTGGTTTCAGGTTTTTTTTTTTTAATAAAAAAAAAAAAACATTACATGTCACAGTGAAAATATAAAACAAAGGCCATGATACAATACAGTAATAAAGTCTAAGCAGGCAATAAAAGAGCAAAAAAACATTAAATAAAAATAATAATAAATAAAATAAAACAGTAGTTTCAGTATTGTGATGGATTCTTCACACCTGTCACTTTTTGCACAGGTGAGTGATATCTGCCTTCCTGATTGATTGGTTAGTTAGGCGCATGCGCCATGGAAGTACAAAGCTCTTCTTCATGTCAGGTTGTGATTTTCAGGCCGAAGTTTTCTCGCCATGCTGTCCACGCGCTCCCCACTCGTCGTAAGAACCGCGCATGCTCAGTGCGTGCAGCTGAACAAAAAAGCCACGGTAACGAACGAGTAACGTCACATGATTGGTGGTTTATTCTTTTTTTGTTTGTTTGTTTGTTTGACGCATGTGTTTCCGTCCAGCCTCCGAACCGGGATAACAGACTTCCGGCGTCTGCAATACAACATGAATATCTTAAAAATACAATTATTATTGAATTTAAATGGATTAGAACAATACAGTGAACATAAACAAGATTTCAAATTTAAAATAATTGGGCTAACAAACATAGTAGCACAAGAGTAAAATATCTAAGTATGTATAATCATATTTTTCTTAAAAGAACAGGGACGTGTTTCTATATATTTCTCATAAAAATAAATGTACACATTGTGGTCTGTTAACTACTTCAAAAACTTGTTTTAGAAATTCAAATAAGACATGGATTTTAGGCATTTCACATTATTTTGTGGAAGTTGTCTTCTACATAAGAATTTCCTTTTTTTAAAAACCAATTAAAAACTGGGGGCACTTAAAAAAACACACACGACATCTATTTAATTTAATTTAATAAATATTTGTAAAATATCTAAAATATCTATATTTGCAAATATCAAGTATTGATACTAAATTCTGCTCTTTTGTTTTGTTTTTAGACCAAATCTCTAATAGTAAGGAATATTTAAAAGCGGGGAATAAATACCATTACTTGTCAAGCGGCGCTGAAAATGAAACCAGAAAGTTTTGGGTTTCTTGGATGAATTAAAAAATAGGCTCAACTGTCTAAATTGTTGCTGCAAAAAGTGCACGTGTTTGTGTCAGTATTGAATCTATTATTAAGCTAATCATATAGATAAACGGCGTATAAGATTTTGAAGTGTCTTGCTTTAGGTGAAATAGGAAGATTAAGATGATTTTAAAAAAATGGATTGGAATTTCTAAACGCATTTTCTTTTTAGTTGAAATGGGGGGATGTTTAGTAAAGATTGTTCTTAAAAATGCATTGTTACATGTCTTGTCCTTAAACTGACAACCATCTATTAATAAAGATAGTTTCAGAAAATAAATGTTGCATGTGTTCATGCTAAAATCTGCTTAGCTATAGATGCTAACGTGATCAACGTAATTCCAGTAGATTCTGAAGGAGAAAAGCCGCTTTTCTCCTTCAGAATCTACTGGAAGTATCATGTTAATGGTTGAAAAGTTACAGTAAATAAAAAAAAATAAATAAATAAACACTGAAGCTCCGACGCTAAAGACCACATTTTTGAAAGCTCTAAAGTGCATTTTTAAAAAGTCATGATATTTTTCTGACCCAGAACCCTAAAAGCAGCAGAACACAGGAGGAGCCGCTCCTCCAGGAGAACCCCCGTCGCTTCGTCATCTTCCCCATCCAGTACCACGACATCTGGCAGATGTACAAGAAGGCCGAGGCCTCTTTCTGGACGGCAGAGGAGGCAAGTGTTCTGCTGCTTTAGATCTGTGATTTTTGGACCTTCTGAACCAACACTTTTGTCTGTTTAGGTGGATCTGTCCAAAGATCTGC
>NC_050535.1:19285814-19286158 GCF_002922805.2 Oryzias melastigma | reverse complement strand
ACAGACGCCACGCTGACCTGCAGCAGGACGCCACCATCCTCTCTGCAGCAACACCTGCCGGGCCTCTGAACGCCTTTCTGTCCACAGATCTACCGAGCAGAGAACCCTTTTGACTTCATGGAGAACATCTCTCTGGAAGGAAAGACCAACTTCTTTGAGAAGCGGGTGGGAGAGTACCAGAGGATGGGGGTCATGGCGGGCCCCACGGACAACACCTTCAGGCTGGACGCCGACTTCTGAGTCGCCATGAAATATGGAAGCTTAAATTTTAGCCAATCAGATGACTGCAGTCTCTTTAAGAACTGAAAACCTGCATTAAAGGGAGAACTGATTTGTAAATCAAT
>NC_050535.1:19281153-19285752 GCF_002922805.2 Oryzias melastigma | reverse complement strand
GAATAAACTTTATTGTATATATTATTCGTGTCATTTTACTTCAACATGCAGCACCTGTTTTACACACAAGATACTTCTGGGTAGATGTATCAAACTTTCACTGTAAAGTTGGTCAAATTTCTTGTAAAGGTGAAAAAAAAATTGAATGACATTTTTGTCCAGTATGTATTATAATCAATCATATCCAATATTGATCTGATATTGCTGATGCTCTTTATGAATGGATTTGACCTGATATCAGTCTATTAGTATATGTAAAAGTAAATATTCTGGCTAAATTGATAATTACTGGTCCCCAATTCTGTTATTACCTTTCTATGGTCAAGTGATGAGTTTAGTGATACATTGTGAATGTAAGAGTGGAGTGCAAGAGTGAATGTCGAGAGGAGATTAAAAAAATAACAATGTATACAGACCTGAGTGTAGAGTACATAAACATCATGTAAAAAAAAATAATGTGCAACAGAGTTTAGGAAAAAAATAACCTAATCAAAAATTGTATTTGTTGAAATGTCCCTTTTTTTTGTTTTAATGTATTCGATATTAACATATTGCATTATTTTATGGAAAAAGCGATGAAAATTAGATTTGGAGTTTAAAATCATTTCCTTTTATGTCTAGGAAAATTTCCCAAAAGCAAAATCAGTTGTTACAAAAATAAAGTCCATGCTGTCATCTTAACAGCCCAAGATGATTTCCTTTTCGGAATGTTTGACTGTCCAGTTTAGCGAAAACGCCTTTTTTTAAATAAACTTTATTGAACATCATACAGATTTACAAAACACAACAGTAATTAGTTCGTTAAAAAATACAAAGGTAATTTTTCAAAAAAATAAAATTCATTACAGCGTACAGAAAGGTAGTGGGGACATGGTAAGCAAATATAAATTATTTCAAATGAGAAATAACCATAATGTTAAGCGAAAACAGTCTCTGACCGCGCGGGCTTGACCCGTGACACCACAGCCCCGCCCTTCAGCTTCGCTGACGTCATATACGGAAGTAAACACCGAAAAGAGGCGAATGCAAGCTTTTCAGATCGAAAATGTCAATTTCTAACACAAGACAAGTGTTTTCTGATCTGGTAAGAGTCTTCTCTGCCTGTGACGGTCATATTTTCGGACTCTTTTAGAACTCACGATCTACCTGTACTTCTGTAGAGCTGAGCTCACCTGTTAGCGGAACTCTTACTGTAAATTTTTGAATTTTGTGGTTTGAATTTGTAAAATCTTTTACATGATCCTATGTAGAACGATCTGTGAAAAGTCAATAATAAATGAGAAATCGGCCTATTTATATGGTAACCAAACCCTAAATCAACTTTTTTTTGGCTGTTGACTTCTATAAATGGGGCTTTAAAGGTGCTGTCTTTTGGTCATTGCTAAATTTTTGATCAATTAAAATAAACTTGTTTAATTCTTGAAAATATATTCTAAAACCGTCGGTGTGTCGCTCCCTGAGGGTAAAATCGAAGATTTACATTTGGATTTCGTGATTGGTCAAAAGGTCATCGCTGTTTTTTCCTCTGATGGTAATTTAGGTTTTATGAGAGTTTAGAACAACTCTGAGAAGTTCTGACGGGCAGAGCCGGATGGGTTATTGAATCCGCTATTCTGCCTTGCAACATTTGATTCATTTTTTTAAGCGTCCAGGACATTTTCAAAGTTCAACTTCAGGTTTCAATAATTTTAATCCTCCAACATACTTGATTCCTTTACATCAGAGGTGTCAAACTCAATCGCACAGGGGACCAAAGTCCAAAACACACCTTAGATTAAACGGCCAAAACAGGATAAACATTTATTGAACACTAAAATTTAATTTTAAAACTTTAAACCATAACTTTTTTTTAGCATTATCCATGATAATTCTAGTGTGAATGCTGTAAGCTAAATGTGGCTGCTGAAGATGCTAATGCTAATAGCTGAAAATGCTGAAGCTAATAGCTGAAGATACCAAAGTTGATAGCCAGCTAAAATATTACCTAAATGCCAAATTAGCCTAAAAAAACTTTTTAAAAGAACTTAGGTTAGTCAAAACAGCTAGCATGTAGCTGAAACAATAGCTACACTTCAAAATCAGCCTAAAAAAAGCTGAAACAGCCAAGCCAAAACAGCTAGCATGTAGCTGAAGCATTAGCTAAATTCCAAAATCAGCCTATAAAACAACAACAACAAAAAAAGCCTAACTAGCCAAAACAGCTATCATGTAGCCGAAATATTAGCTACACTCAAAGATAACCTAAAAAACAAAGAAAAAAAACTAAATGAGCCAAAACAGCTAGCATGTAGCTGAAACTATAGCTAAATTTAAAAATAGCTTAAAAAACGTAAAAAAAGCCTAAATCAGCCAAAAAAGCTAGCATGTAGCTGAAACATTAGCTAAACTTTAAAATCACCTCAAAAAACACACAAAAAAGCCTAAATTAGCCATAACAGCTATCATATCGCTGAAACATTAGCTAAACTCCAAAATAGCCTAAAAATCTTAGTAAATGACAAAATGGTCCAAAAAACTAGCAGAATGCTAATTTTTAAAACTTTAAACCTGTTACTTTTTAACATAATTATGAATATTCAACAGGCAGGAATATTATTTCAGAATAAATCAACTTAAACCTTAAATAACTTTCAATATTTTACTCTCCATAAAATTATATTTTGTTAAAATTATACAAGTTAGAAATAAGCATAATATAACATCGGGCCATTAATAACAATAAAATAAAATGATCTGGAGGGCCGGATCTTGACTTTGACACTTGTACTTTATATAAACTCAGTTTCAAAGAGTTCCACTTTTGGCAAATATACTACAAAAAGCCACTTCTGATATTTCTTAAATTTTCTTTTGCAAGTTTAGATTTTCTAGTGGATTTTTTTTCGTCAAATTTCTAATCACAATCTTCTTTCAGCTTCTCACACTTTGGGAAAAGTTTTGTTGATTTCTTTATTCTGAAAGAAGATTATCCAGCTATTAGTGATCCCAATCAAATGTTTGAACATCTTTTACCCAGATCATCCCCTTCGCCGGGACCATTCTGGGGGGGCTGGTTCCAGGAGAAATGGTGGTCTTGCAGGGTTCTGTGCCGCCCGGCTCCGACAGGTGAGGTGTTGATCTACCACGTTCTTTGTCTTGAGCTAAAAAGGTGACGGATCCCTGTGTGCAGGTTCCAGGTGGACTTTACCTGCGGCAGCAGCGTGAAGCCTCGTGCTGATGTGGCGTTCCACTTCAACCCCAGACTGAAGAAGACGTGCATCGTATGCAACACTCTGCAGAAGGAGCGGTGGGGCCGTGAGGAGATCCTGTACAAGATGCCCTTCAGGCACGGAGCGGACTTCGAGGTCATCATTCTCATCTTGAAAGACACGTTCAAAGTGAGTTTGTCTTTTCTGAAGCTGAAGAAAATGGGAAATTATTCAACTGTTAACACGATCAACGTCATTATAGTAGATTTTGAAGGAGAAAAGCGTTGATCATGTTAAAAAGTTACAGCAAATCAAAGAACATAAACACTCAAGCTCTGGTGTTAAAATGTTAATTTAAAATATACATCTATGAATTGGAATTGTTTTAAAAAACTGAAGAAAAACCGACTAGATTGAGGTGAAAATCCCTTGTTGTGCTCACAGGTGGCTGTGAACGGCTCTCACCTGTTGGAGTACAAACACCGGATGGAGCTGGATCGGGTGGACACCATTTTCATCTCAGGAAAAGTTCAAGTTCAGGCTTTGGGCATCGTCCCTCCAGACTCTGTCAGTTTCTGTGTAGTTTTTGTTTTTCAGTCAACAGAAGACAAAGAAAAGCTAAACCTGTTTGTTTGTTTGCAGAGTTCCACTTCTACATCTAACAGTGGAAGCAGTAAGGACTCACAGGTGAGAGGAGGTCCTGATGTCCTCCACAGTTGTGTGAAATCCAATCTTCTGATTCTTCGCTCGGTCTTTTCCAGGCTGTTTTGTCTGCATCGGGTGACCTGGTGAGTTTCTCTGTGGTTCCAGATTCTCTCTGCAGCTCTTTGCTGAAGCTAAAATTGCCACAAGTCACAATTCTGAACAGTGAAAATGCAGCCATATTGATCAGTGTGTTCCGCCCACATCAGTAATTTTCCAAGCATGGGCTCTATGGTGAAACTCAGCCCTCTTTTTACATTTTTTCAAAATTTGATGCAAACCAAAAACAGCCTGCCTTATTTTTTTAAATCATTTTTTTGTTATAACGAGATGACAACTCGTTATAACAAGATAATAACTCATTATTATTACTATTATTAGTGTAATTTTCTCTTTATAACAAGTTACTATTTTGTTTTCTTGAGAAAATGAACTTAATTTCTTTGTTATAACGAGAAAAAAAATAAAAAAAAGTAGGGTAGGCGGTTTTCAGCTTCTGTTTTGGGTTGTTTTTTCTTCTACTGTTTTTGTTGTGAACCACAAAATAAAGAGACTTCAATCTGGTTGAGTCTCAGCATCTCCGTGGGAAAGGGAGAGAGGTTCTTTATTATCTTGTCATAATAAAACGATACAAAAATAAAAGTAGAGCCGGCCCTTTTGGGACGTTCTCTGTACTCAGACATGTAGACGGTGTGTGTGTGTGTGTGTG
>NC_050535.1:19280287-19280956 GCF_002922805.2 Oryzias melastigma | reverse complement strand
AGGGCTCTGGATACGGGGTGGGGGGGGGGCGGGGTTTTTTGATGTATCTCTGCAAATTTTGTTCTTCAGATTTCTTTCATCAAAAGTGTTTTCATTTTTACAAATAACAGACACCAAACTCTCTCCCCGTTGATCTCTTGCTGGTTTCTAGTTTCTCTGTGAACCTGCGGGGGCGGAGCCACAGCGACATTGCTCTGCACCTGAACGCCAATCTAAACAGGGGCGTGTTCGTCAGGAACTCCTTCCTGTCGGAGTGCTGGGGCCCTGAGGAGACCGAGCTGGACTCCTTTCCCTTTGTTGCAGGACAGTATTTTGAGGTGAGCCCCTCTCCCTCCCCCTCCCAGCTGTTGACGTTCCTGCTGTGAATTTACCGACCTTCCTGACGATTCTGTGCAGATGATCATCCTCTGTGACTCCAAGCACTTCCGGGTGGCCGTGAACGGCCAGCACCAGCTGCAGTACCGGCACCGCGTGCAGGACCTGAGCGCCATCGACATGCTGGAGGTGCTCGGGGACGTCCGGCTGCTCGCCGTCATGAAGATGTGAATCCGGGTGGCGTCATAAACAGTGTTGCGGTCTTCCTGATTGGATCAGAGCCGCTCTGCCTCTTTCTGCTGACACTTTATTAAACTAAATTAGACAGGACACCATCTCTGTCAAATATCATGT
>NC_050535.1:19260796-19280274 GCF_002922805.2 Oryzias melastigma | reverse complement strand
GGGGGGGGGGTATTCCACCTAACCAGTGTTTCATGGGAACAGACATTTACCTGTGAGCCACATTTAAGTCCAGTAAAGTCCAGCATCTGGTCATCCTTTAGTACCGAGGCTGAAATATCCCGATATCCCTGACCCCTTTACCTGCACTGACCAATGATGTATTCCGTTTTTCTAACTCTGTACATTCAAATAATAAACCGAGCAATTAACCCTGTAACTCTTTGTTCAAGAATTTTTCTTTTTTTTTTAGAAGGGGGGGAAACTCAACTCACATGATATTCATGAGAGGACTTAAACACGACAAAAAAAAAGCCAGTAAACACAATTATACCTCTACAAAAATGATAAACATTTATTACAAATAGAAGTTAAAAGAATAAAACTGACATTTTAAAGCTCATGTTTCTCTGGTTTTTAAAACTCTAAAAATGCACTTAGGATTAGTGCATATCATAATAGTCCGACCAAACTTCCAAATTTTGAGGCGACTCAGAAGTCGGCGTCCAGCCTGAAGGTGTTGTCCGTGGGGCCCGCCATGACCCCCATCCTCTGGTACTCTCCCACTCGCTTCTCAAAGAAGTTGGTCTTTCCTTCCAGAGAGATGTTCTCCATGAAGTCAAAAGGGTTCTCTGCTCGGTAGACCTGTGGACAGAAAGGCGTTCAGAGGCCCGGCAGGTGTTGCTGCAGAGAGGATGGTGGCGTCCTGCTGCAGGTCAGCGTGGCGTCTGTGTCACGCTGCTGCTGGTCTGACAGTGAACCACATGTTCCTGACAGCCTCTGCAGCAGCGCTCAGCCCCCATCAGCGGCTGAGGTCCGTACCCCTGCGCTTCTCATCACTCCTGCACGCAACACATTTAAGCCCCGCCCACCCATCTCACCTTGGGGAAGCCCAGCTCCAGCAGCAGCCTGTCGGCTACGAACTCGATGTACTGCTTCATCAGCTCGCAGTTCATCCCGATCAGCTTGACGGGCAGAGCCTCGGTCAGGAACTCCTGCACAGAGCAGAAGGTTAAGCAGCTGAACGGAGCGGCAGCAGGACTACAGAGCCGCTCCCAGACCGACCTGCTCGATCTCAACAGCGTTCCTGATGATCTTTGTGACCGTTTCTGCAGAGGGCTTGTTCACCAGGTGTTTGAACATCAAGCAGGCAAAGTCGCAGTGGAGTCCCTGAAGGCAGCAGAACACAGCTGTCAAACCCAGTCGCACAAGTGGCCAAGATCCAAAACACAACTTGGGTCGCAGGTCGAACAGGATAAACATTTATTAAACACTAAAACTACATTTTTAAAACTGCAACTTTTTAGAATAATTATGAATGAGATATATAGTATTGTCTGCAATAATGTTAGTGTGAATGCTGTAAGCTGAATTTGGCTGCTGAAACGGATAGCCAGTTAAAATATTAGCTAAATGTCAAATTAGGAAAAACAAAAAAAAAGAAACTGATGTTTTGTTTAGTCTAAACTAAACAAAATTTTTTAATTAAAATAATAATAATAATAATTTAGCATATAGCAATATATAGCTAGAATTTAGCTGAAATATTAGCCAACTTAGCTTAACAAGCTAGCATGTAAAATTTTAGTTTAACTCCAAAAATCGACTAAAAAAAAAAAAGCTGAAATTAACCAAAACAGCTAGCATGTAGCTGAAACATTAGCTAAACTCCAATATAGCCTAAAAAAATCTTAGTACATGCCAAAACAGTCCAAAAAGCTAGCAGAATGCCATTTTTTAAATGTAACTTTTTAACATAATTAAATAATAAAAAATACAAGAATTTTGATACCAAATTAAATCAATTTATTCAAAGCCCTCACCTCGTCTCTGCTGATGAGCTCATTACTGAAGGTCAGGCCGGGCATCAGGCCCCTCTTCTTCAGCCAGAAGATGGCAGCAAAGGAGCCAGAGAAGAAGATCCCCTCCACCGCTGCAAAGGCCACCACCCTCTCCCCTGAAGGTGGAGAAACATGCCGTCAGTATGGCGGTCTGGGGCAGCGGGCGCCACACTGTTAGTTGGCTCACCATAGGCAGCACTCTTGTTACCGATCCAGTTGAGGGCCCAGTCCGCCTTCTTCTTCACGCACGGAAGAGTCTCGATGGCGTTAAACAGGTATTCTCTGAGGGGGGAAGATGAGGTTCAGTCTTTGATCGGTCATGACTAATACTGTAAAAGGATGTTACTAGAGAGTCCTGCAGCTCACCTCTCCTTTGGATCTTTGATGTAAGTGTCAATCAGGAGGCTGTACATCTCAGAGTGAATGTTCTCCATCGCTATTTGGAAACCATAGAAACACCTGGCCTCTGTCACCTGAACTTCCTGTGTGAACCGCTCCACCTGGTGGTGAAAAAGAGAGATAACTCAGACATGGAGCTGACTAAAGAACAATCCAACAAGCAGCTGCAGATTTCTCACCAGGTTCTCGTTAACTATCCCATCACTGGCTGCAAAGAAGGCCAGCACATGAGAGATGAAGAAGCGCTCATCATCCTTCAAAGTCTCCCAGTGCTGCAGATCTTTGGACAGATCCACCTAAACAGACAAAAGTGTTGGTTCAGAAGGTCCAAAAATCACAGATCTAAAGCAGCAGAACACTTACCTCCTCTGCCGTCCAGAAAGAGGCCTCGGCCTTCTTGTACATCTGCCAGATGTCGTGGTACTGGATGGGGAAGATGACAAAGCGGCGGGGGTTCTCCTGGAGGAGCGGCTCCTCTGTTCTGCTGCTTTTCTAGGGTTTAATTAAAAATAATAATTAAAACAAACTATACAAACCTCTACAGAAAGCAAAAACGATTCCTGCTCATCAACAGTAGTTGATGCATGATGTGATTTATTATGAGATGCTCCTAATGCATCTTTATGAGCAGGAAATACAGCACTGTACATTAATTGCTAAACACGATTTTTCAGACTTACCGCGTCATTAAAAATCTTTCGCGCCGCTTTGGACCCCAGCACGCGGCTGCTGTTTAGACTGGGCGGCTGGAGAAGACAAAGACCGGTTAAGAAGCAGCAGCAGAGCAGACGGACGCGGAGTGACGCTGCACCTACCGTGTTCTCTTTGTTCAGCGCCATGTCGCTCATCTTCACATTTAAGCTGTTGTCAGTCTTCACTGAGAGAGGGGAGCGCGTGGACAGCATGTTGACTTCACAAAAGGAGGGAAAAAAAGAGCACAAATTAAAAAAATAGCGCGCGTTAAGCGGAAAAGCACGGCGCCAAGGAGCAGACACAAGCAGCAGAGAAGAATGAAGCGCTCTCTGAAAGCGGTTCGCCCTTTTTATTGAAATGTTGGCGCGTGAACAGACTGAGCCAATAGGAACCCGACTTGTCGAGTCTCTTTAAAGAGGCGTACTGTGGCAGCCAATCAGAGTAGAGAACCGAAGTCACGTGGTAGGTAACTACAGCGGGAAATTCTAACGTTTGAAGTTACGAAACGGATTTTAAACAGGTTACAAAACTAAAATTTAAACGTCGTAATAATACCAAACAATTAAAAAAAATAAAAGCGAATTTACTTAACTGATATAAAAACTTAAAATGACAACTGAAAACGTTTGAATGACACATTTATGATTTGTAGAGAGAACGCTGTGTTAAAATGTTGATTTATTGTCAATTTACGATCTTATGAGTATAGATAAACCATAACAGAATGACATATACAATTATTTTAAATAAAAAACGGAAACATGAATTAACGACAACTCATTTAGAAAGACTTGTTGGCGTTTTCCCGCCGCCGCGCTTTCCTCTTAGTCATCTAGGGGCGTTTTAAAGAGAATACATTTAACCAAACGTGTTCTACAAAACAACCATCGGTGCGGTGCAGCTACTAATCACATGACATAATTGAAATCGGGGGATTCTAAATATTTTAATGAGTTTTTATGGTGGAAATTTCCCATGCAGAACAATGGCGCAGTGATCTGAGCTCAGGATCGGCGCCTGTCTTCTCCGCGCTTTTGAAGGAAAACTTCGCTCTTCTGTTTGGTTTCTGTGAGATTCTGAGCCTTTACAAAGTCAAAACCTTCGCTCACCCGGTTTGAGCCCCAGCTGTACGGATTTCCCTCTCAAATCAGACATTTAATCAGTTTGTTCCGACTACAGTCAAAGCTGGTGGGGTAAACACGACAACTGCTTCCGGGCAAATGTCCTTCCTGCGCAGGCGCGCAGGCGCGCTGACCACGACAATATTACAGCGCCTCTTATCGGCGAGGGGGTCTAGCTGATAAGTTAAATAATTAATTTTCGCTGGAATAGATCTAAAACAAAATCATTAGTTTTGGTTGTTTATTAATAAACAAAATTTAAGGGCTATTCAGAGTAAAAAAGTGAACATAACCAATGTAAAATAATTTTACAAAAGCATAAACCTATAAATAAAACACTATAAATTGTCTTTTAATCTATTTTTACACCGATTAGTTTTTGTGTTCCTTTATTTTTTCTTAGTTGTTCTTTAGTTTTAATGTCTCTGTTTGATCTTATAAGTATTTGCTCATGTTCACTAATAATATTGATTATTTGTGCTTTTGTTTTATTAAAACATTTTGTGTGACTACAAATGTATTTAGATTTTGTTTCTATCCTTTTTTCCCCTTTTTTAGACCAAAGAGAAAAGAAGAGACACGGTGTAAAAGAAAGATGGACAAAAGGGGTTAATGAAGTTTGAGGTTGATTGCAGAAGTGGAGGGTAGAATCATAATGTAACAGGCTGCTAGAGGTTTATCATCATTGCTGCCCCCCAACACCCATGGCAACGAGAATGTCAGCGCGCCGTACAATCCCATCAGCAACCCAGAACTGGGCCAGGAGGCACAGGCGCTCAGAGAATGCAAGCCCAAGTCCAGCCAGATGGAGGAGTATGTCCAAAAGAAGCCAGGGTTCCCAAAGAGGGTTGTAAACTTGTGCCGAACAGACTCACCCGCAGGTCGAATTTCTGAGAGGCCCAGTACTCAAGGGCAAGGACCAGAACCAGCACCACAGAGGCACAGACACCCCCAGGCTCAGACGGGATGTGACCACCAGCTCATAGTCCTGCCAGAGAACTCTGGGATCCCTCGCAGGTGCCTGGGGGAGATAGGGCGCACCCCACCAGGGATGGGGTAGGGGACAGAAGATCAGAAGTCTCACCTTCCTTGTGTAATGTGTGTTTTTGTGTATTTGTGTGGATGTATTAGTGTATGTTGAGTGTAGATTGTTGAGGTTTAAAGGGTGTGTGTAAAGGGTGCAGTTAAAATTGGCGGGTGGAGCCCTGAGAGGACATCTCCTGCTTGCTGGAAGTTATATTTACAATATATTTACAGTATATTCCATATGTGGAAGCAGTATTTATCAGTATATTGAAACACTCTATTACCGTTTTCTTATAGTGACATATACCAATCCATATATTGTGACATATTGCTCTACTGAAATATATGTATATATATATATATATGTGTGTGTGTGTGTGTGTGTGTGTGTATAGGTTGACCATCCATAAATTGCAATATATTAAAAAGATATGAGTCTCATATATATTTCTTAATATATTGGCAGTATATATATTTCCACTATATTGCAATATATTTTTGTTTCATAAGGGCAGTCCCTCCCAGTGTTGGGCTTGAGCGCCCCCAACCCAGGGGCCCCATCGCAGTAGAGGGAATGCTTGGTCTTTTTGCTTCCTTAATCTCCAGTGCTTTTGGAAAGCTGTAGTTTGTTTTTACAAATATCAGATTACTCTGTTATCCAATGTTTGTGGGAATGTAAACACGCTCAGTTGTCTCAGATATTGTTGAAATTTAGTCCCTCTGTGTTTGTTGTGTGTTTACTTTAAGGAGACTTAAACTCTGATCCTAAAAGTTTTAGGATCTGCTCGAATACTCAGACACTCAAGATGAAGACAAGTCCCTGTTTAGAAACAGTCAGCTTGATACCACCCTATAATGAAAAACTGAACATATTATTTGTGGTATTTATGAGAAAAAAATCCATTGTGAATACTTTTATTGGATTAGAATGTTTTTAATCACAGTTGTTAATATTTTAAACAAAAAAACTTGTAGTTCAAATTCAAATACACTGTCAACCAAAAGTCTGAGGCATTGACTCTAAATTGCCCTTAAAGCCTATTTTTTTTCTTTGAAAAAATTCGCTTTGCATTAAATTCGTACGATAATATATATATATATATATATATATATATATATATATATATATATATATATATATATATTATTTTTATTTATTTAGTTATTTATTTTTTCTTAAAAACTCGGAGTATTTTCGTTCCTAGTTGATTTGTTTCTGACCGGTGTGTTTATGCAGACGGACAACATCACCATGCCGATTGTAGAAGAAGACGGGAGCACGGAGTCGGAAAAAAGACCAGTCAACGATGGAGAAACCGACATGCGGACGCTGTCAGGTGAGTCATGTGTGCCCAGGTAAGGCTGTCCCCCCAAAGGTAAACTATAGCAGCAGCGTGCACGCGTCTCTGTAGTTCGGATTTATTTGAGGTCACGTTTTCGTTGTTGCAATTTTATTCCAAACCGAAAGGGGGCGGTGCAGCCACCAAACACTGAGGACATGTTAACACAGTTGACGACTGAAATAGGGTTTCTGTTACGATCTTTGTGTTTAAATTGAAAACAACAACACGTTAAAGTTTTTCATTTCTGTGATTAACTTGGTTAATTTATGAATAAAAAAAAACTGAAGGAAAAGCAAACTCACTTAAACAACAAAAGTTTATATTTGCACTGACTAAAAGCATCTTTTTGTACTTTTTTGACCATTAATCCACGAGTTAAATAGTGATGAACTCTGACTAAACAAGCAAAAACTGACCAGAGTTAACGCATCACTTCAACATGGCTATAAATATTAGCACATATGACTTAAAAACCATCAACTTACAAACTGGTTAACATAAAGGACCTTATTTGAAACACTAAATGCTTGAACTCCGGTTCCAACAAAATTAAGTCAATTCAGTTGCCATTTTTTTCACGGTAATACCATTTTGGAACCAGACAACGTTAGTAAGCAGTTATTGGTGACCGTAGTTGCAATAGAAATGTGACTCGGACTAATCGCTGTCGTCTGGTTCCAAGATGGTGACGTTCGTATCTTGGAAATGTGGGGTTATAGACTCATTTCAGTAGTTTTTGATCTAACAGAGGAAACCCAATACTGTTAGGTAGGACATTTATAAAATAATTATTATACAAATTATGCGTTACAATAGACCCTTTTCATATGACGTCACACAAAACGGTGATTGCACAGAGTGACTTCCTGTTATATATTGTGGTTTAGAACGGCAAAACTGACAGCTGAACAATGCTTAAAGCAATTTTATGTAAATAATAAAAGGCAACCTAACCAATTATGACAGAAATTTCCTATTTTTAAAAATTCCCCCTTAAAATACCCCGAAAAACAACAAATACCTCTTGTTACATCAACTACATTTAGTCTTGGGCGCCTTTAAAACACGCACGGCCAACTTGCAGCAATGTGCATCTTCTATTACACCTGTCCAACATGAATTTCCATCAGTTTTTGTGCTGAATCGCACTTAAAACACGTGAGAATAACTTTAAGCTAAATAGAACCTGTTAGAATAATATCTGCTCACAGGAAAGGTCGATATTTTCAATAAAACCTCAAATATTGAAGGATTATTCAAATTTATATTTAGATTTGTGAACGATCTCAGACAGGAAATGAAAATACAGTTCAGCAGGACATTCATCAAATAATTATTGTAAATTTTTCTGTTGAAATTAGTAAGGTTACCTTTTATTATTTAAGTAAAAATGTGTTCAACAGTGTTCAATTCTCCGTTTTGCCGGTCTGTACCCATAAACCGGAAGTCATTATGCATTAAGATGAGGACGTCATCACTCCTGTAACAAGCATGCTTCTTATAAAAATCTGGAACTTCAACTCAAGAGAAACTCATAAATATTAATAACAGACTGGTTGCACACATTCTTCACCCTCCAAACTGCAGATAGTGGGCAGAAGGGGGCATGTCTGTCTGTGCTCATGCAGCTGTCTGCGCAGGCGCGGTGTTCCTGACTATGGCAGCCTCTGCGGGGATGATCGCTGGTTTTGGCTCCACAGTAGCGATGGCCAAAAAGAAGAGTCCAAAGTGGTTCAGTAAGGTGAGGTCTCCGTGCCGTCGTCAAGGCGACGGTCTCTGTAGCCGTGGGTGGTCATGTGATGCTTTGATCTGTCTGCAGGGCATGGCAGCGCAAGATAGCGGCGCCTCTCTGGCGCTCCGAGCGCTGGGTTGGGGCTCCCTGCTGGCCTGGTGTGGCGTTGGTCTGCTCAGCATCACAGCGTGGAAGGCCCTGGGTGTGCACAGCGTACGTCCACTTCCCCTTTTTCTGGTTACGGTTGAAGACGAACCTCCAGAATGAACTGAATCGGTGTGAGTTTTTCTTTCCCTGACGCTCTTGTGTTCCTCTCAGGCCGCAGAGTTCAGGCAGAAGATGCAGACCTTCTTCCCAGCCATCCCAAAGACCTCGCAAGCGGCTTCTGCCTCAGAACCAATAGACTGGGATTCTGTGTTCAAGTCCAAGTGATCCGGATCCTTTTGATTGCTTTTCAGGTCTAAAGGACTACTTTGTTTCCAATCTGGCTCCATCATCAGGTTCTGGACTGTGAGGTTTTATGAGATTCTGTGAAGATCAAGCTCCGTCATTGGACTCTAAGCGTTGAGATATGAAGGAGTTTATCAACATCCGAATGCTCGCTCCTCTTCCAGGATGGATCAGAGGACAGCCGGTTCCACATGGACTCTGAACCAGGAGGATGTTTGGATCTTTTGATATGTCACTGTCTCAGCTGTGCTCATTAAACATACATGGACTCGTGTTGTGGAAATGCTGCCATCACTTGTTTCCATATGTGAACAGGAATCAGAGTCGCTGTTTTTCCTGAGGTTCTTAAGAGTTGAGGATGAATTATCGCCTGTCAAGGTGCCTCAAACACCACTGTTGTTCAGACATCTCTTTATTTTGGAACATGATAAGCTTGGAACATGTTTCAGCTTCTGTGCTCACTCCACAGGAAGAGGCTGAATCTGCATATATAAACAAACACTTGCCAGCCACTGTATTCGCTACACCTTGCTAGTTCTGAGCTACAACTTGCTAGTACCGAGTAGTGGATCCACTGGTGTGTGTGTGAATGTGTATCAATTAGGGATGTCCCGATCCGATCACGTAATCGGAAATGGTTCCATCACGTGGTTGAAAGCGGACCTTGTCTTCCGATCAGGATGGGATATTTCATTTATTCTTATTTATATTTCAATCTTATTATTCCAGATAAATATTCCACTATAAATCTGCATCTCATGAAAAGATCACAAAATGTTGTTCCTGGAAAACGCAGCAGAAAACAGCAGTAGCTCAAGCATAAGGCTAACGTAAACAATTCAGTCAAGCTAGCTAGGAGATCACAGATTCAGACTTCCAGGATCAATAACTTTTTTAAAAAAAACGATTTAAAATGACAGCAGGTGTCTCTGTTGGTTTGTACTAACACAAACAACAACCTCTAAAAGCATTTCAACAGAAAAAGATATAGTTTCTGTTTTTTTTAAATGTGAAGCTCAGACAGACAAAAGGGTAAACAGCAGCTGCTAACTGCTACATGCTAGTGCCGTGATTTAACTCCTTAAGACCTGAACTGTCCTTTGATATGCCTGTTTTATTTATCTGACAAAGAAATAAAAGTTAAAAAAATGAACTACTGTGATCATAAAACCGAAAATGTGATGTCTAAAGAATCACATAATCTTAAAAAAAGAAAAACTCATAAATGAAAACTAATAATGATATGAGCTTGTCATTCAATTCAATTCAATTCAATTTTATTTATATAGCCCAATATCACAAATTCAATTTGCCTCATTGGGCATGAACTCTCATCATCAAATGTTATGCTAAAACAAAGTCATAATTTATTTTTAATAATTTTAAATGAAGACAGGAATCCCATTTGGTTAAAAATATTCAATAGCTCTAAAGATGTTAAAGCTAAAGTCACTAAACTTTATCACATGACTAATTATCACTTACATAATAAGAAAATATTATTTTTTTCCTAGTTTATATTTGCTCTATTTTTACTTGTTTATTAAAGCTACTTCACACAAGTGTTCTATTGAAGTTTTTAGTGATAAAAGATGGTTAGTGAAATAAAAATAAGGGACAAAACAATTCTGTTTATACCTCTCCTGCTCATCTGCAAAAGTTCTTACAGCTCTTACAATCCCAAAACTAGTTCTCCCTCCTGGAGGACTGTGAACTCATGGAGCTTTTCCTGAAATACTCGTGTATCATTTGTTTTTCAAATTAAAACAAAAAATTAAAAGAGGGGGAAAAAGGACTATTTTATTTATTCATCACTTTCTAAGCTACTGTAGTAAAACAAATCATTTTTGATGTTCCCATTTTTAAAAACTCAAAAATGAAGGAAACACATAATGAACCTTTAAATTATTTTTTTAAGAAAAGTTTTCCATCAAGGGGTGAGGAAAACACAAAAAGAGGAACTCTTAGAAAATGAATTGGAGTTTGTGGAGTTTGATATTTGCTTGTGGGAGATTTTAGGTAGAAATTTAACGCCAAACTAGTGTTTCAGTAATATCAAGATGAAGGCCTGTGTGCGCTCGGATTGCTGTGCTCCCCTCAGCAGGACCCAGCAGTGCTCTCTGAACTGTTGAACACTTCTTGGAGGAGGAGGACAAACTACCAGTCACTTCTCTGGAAGGAGGAGTACACATCTAGATCAGTAAACTTTAGGCACAGCTGAGAGGCTCCGCTTCACAGAAAGGATTCAGAGGTAGCACCTCAGCACGAGGATGATGAGAGAGGACATTCAAACATGAAGAGAAACTGCAGGATTTAAGCCAGCTGCTGGAGAGAAACTTCAGCGTTCAAAGCATGACCACCATGATCAATAAAAACTTCTTCTAAAATGCCGTGCAGATGACCACTGCCCCACCAAAGCTGAGGGCTCCCATGGGTTACAGCTCAGGTGCGACATGGGAGCGGTCTAGCTATGGCAGATTACCTCCATTAGCTACGAGATGGCTGCAGCCACACGCTCTGCTACCGACCTCGCAAAACTCAGAACTCACAAAGGTTCAAGCAATAACCCACCATTTATTACGATTTAGGTTGTTAATAGCCCCAACTTCACAAAAAGTGTTGCGACTCACTTCTGGCGTATGGCGAAAGTTTGAACCCAACGAAATGGATTAGGGACACCGGAGATTCCAGATTGCTGAGGTTGGACGTGATCATATGCAGTGGAGGTTCCTCTCTTTCTTTTAAAGTTACGTAAAGACTCAGGTGGTCGCACTGGAGCTGTAAATCTTGTCGTGGGAACCCGCGGTAACACTGGACATGCTTCAGGGGAATGCAGTTTCCACGCAACCCATCAGCGCACACACACCCTTTGCTGCCTATCTATTACCTGGATCAGATGATTCTACACTTGTATCTCTAAACACTCTGATCTCTGTTTTTCTACCCCAGAAGTAAACAGCAAAAAAATTGAAGTCTCTCACAAGCAGTCAGCAGTGAGGAAGCTCTTTAGATGGGGAGGGAAAAGTCTTACATCTCCCTGCAAACTAGGATCAGTGCTTTTGGATCTGCCACGGCTGCAAAATCCCTTTTTCTGTTCTTAGTGCCTCAGCACATGGTCTCTGGTGCCTGTTGTGGTGGCAATCCCCAAACCCGGTGGTGGACACCAGAAGTAAGGGATGCCGTCAAGCTGGAGTCTCATCAATCCTGGCTGGCTTGTGGGACTCCACAGAATGATGACAGGTACCGGCAGTCTAAGCAAGCTGCGGCCCAGGCTGTCGTGGAGGCAAAATCTCAGTCCTGGGAGGAGTTCGGTAACACAATGGAGACGGACTATCGGTAGAGGTTCTGGAAAACCGTCCAGCGCCCTAGGAAGGGAAAGCAGTTTTTTGCCGGCACTGTTTTCAGTGCAAGTGTGGAACTGTTGACTTCGACAGGGGACATTTTCGTGCGGTGCAAGGAATACCTCAAGAATCTCCTCAATCCTCCTGACACACCTTCTCTAGAGGAAGTAGATGCTGAGGACTTTGGGGTGGCCTTGTCCATAACCCAAGCTGAGGTCACTGAGGTAGTCGACGAGCTCCTCAGTGGCAAGGCTCCAGTACCTCAAGTCTTTGGATGCTGTAGGAGTGTCTTGGCTAACACCTCTCTGCAGCATTGCGTGGCAGTCCGGAGCAGTACCACTGGACTGGCATAGGGGTGTTGGTTCCCTTTTTCAAGAAGGGGAACTGGAGGGTGTGTTTCACCTACCAAGGACTCCTTGGGAAAGTGTAACCCAGGGTACTGAAGAGGAGAGTTCATTCAATAGTCAAACCTCAGATTCAGGAACAATAGTTCGGTTTCTGTCCTAGTCATGGAACGGTGGACCAGCTCTACACTCTTTTTAGGGTGCTGGAGGGTTTGTGGGAGTTTTCTCATCCAGTCCATATATGTTTTGTGGATTTGGAGAAGGTGTAGTCTCCTGTGGAGAGTGCTCTGGGAGGGAGGTCCAGTGAGTCTGTTCCTGGTGCATGTAAGACTACCCTTTATTACTGGCTCTATTTATAGTTTTAATATAGAGAATTTCTGGGCGCTGCCAGGGCCCAGAGGGGATCTAGTTTGGGGATCATAGGATTGTCTCTGCTCTTTGCAGATGATGTTGTCGTGTTGGCTTCATCAAGCCAGGACCTCGAGCTGAGATTAGGGTTAGCACCACTAAGTCTGAAGTCATGGTTCTTGACTGGAGAAAAGTCAAGAACGTCAGCTGATCACACCAGTTTTCTAGGTGAGTTCAATTAAAGGAAAATCTACTAAAGAGGGACGTTCCACATTATTAAGCAGACCAACATTTTCAAGCAATATGTGAAAGAAAAAAGATATCTGCTGCTGAAAAGTGCAAAATAGTCAAATGTTTTGTGCAAGATATGAAAAATTTTGATATTTTAGGAAAACTTCAGCGTGATCATCATACTATGAAGAGACTTGTGGCTGATTCAGACACACACGGGTTTGTGCAGATAAAGGCAGAACGAGGAAGGTTAAATACGACTTATTTACCTTTGTGCTCTCTTATGGGGTTCAGATGACCCCACTTTTATTTTGATGTGTGATCCCTCCCATGACAAAGGTGGACAGGATTTTATATCTGCCACGGACACAAGTGAGGAAAAAAAATCGTTGGAAAAAAAAGTTCAGTGCGCTGTCTTTTGGGGTCCAGATGACCCCACTTTTAATGTAAACATGGCTATGAGAGCACAAGGGTTAAGAGAGCAGCTGCTAAAACCATTACAAGGCAGAACATATTGAAGGGTCCTATGTTCAAATTAAACTTGACCTATGAAGATGTTTTTGATTGGAATAGATTTAGATTTCAGTAAATATAACCTCCAATCCAGCAGATTTAACAAATGACCATTTTCAGTTCTTTAGAACCTATCAAATGATGTGGAACTCTGTTGTATGTAATAATAATTTGCAACGCACAGTAATTAGTTCAACAGGATTAACTTTATGTACCACACATACTGTATGTGGTCACTTTTGTGTTGGTTCTGTTACCGTACTTGTTTTAATACATTTTTTTAATTTAGTTTCTTATTCAGCTGATTGTGAATCGGCTATTTATGCTGATGCTCAGTGGAAGAACTCAACCACCCCTCCTGGGGGGTTCAGGATTTTTAATTTGTATTTTGGTTTATTTCATGGAGTTTAACTTTAAGTAGATGTTATTGGTCAATTGTTTTGAGTAAGCAAAACTCTTGTTTAAAAGACTTAATTGTGTTTATTTAGAACATTATTTCATATTGTTTTGTGAATTTCCCTCCATTTGGTGTCTATGGTTTTATCTTATTCCTAAATATCTCCAGGAGCAACAAAACTGCCTTTCCTCTTTCAATACCAGTCCTATGTATGAAAAAGAGGGTCCTAATATGTAACACAAAAAAGCACGTCTGTGTGCACACACATGTATAGACACACACTAAACATACTTACATTTTTGACTCCCACTATTTTGGATTTCAAATCTCTCATCAGAAGAGAAAACAAATTGGTGGAGTAAAAGTTGAATGGCAATAAAAAAAAACTTTATTTGTCCATTAATGTTGAACCTGCTTTACATCAAAGGAGAAAAACAGGATTGAACCACAAAAAAAATTACAAATATTTAAATAAAAAGCAGTAGAATGTTTGAAAAATAGGAAAAATCTACAAATATAAAACAAAAGACTTACATTTTTTAGAAAATTGATAATATTGATAAAATCAATAATTACAAAAACGTAATCTTTTAGATTTGTAAGAGGAAATAAATCCAAAATACACAAACATAAGAGCAAATGTTAGAGTGTTCGAACATTTATGATGTTCTCAGGAGGAGGTGGGAGCTTGTCCTCTGCGTGTTCTGCAGCATTTAGCTCCAGGACCCACAGCCAAACCCCCAGAGACCCACTGGGACAAAGCACCGCTGCGCCCGGTGACGCTGACTGATGCGTTCAAAAGCTCTCAAATGGACCGCTCAGGATGTAGGTTAACCCTGTGACCCGGAACGCAGCAGAACCGGGGCAGACAGATCCGACTCTAAATTTAAACACATAAATGTTCATATTTTCCGCACAAACTGTGAACCAATGATGTTAAAAAATGATCAAAATAAACAATTTTTACGCAGAGGATTTTAGCTTAAAACAAACAAACTATATTAAAGAATCATTTTATGCAGTCATTTTGAGTCGATTAATTAAATTTGATTCTGGTGGAAGATGTTACTTTATTATAATAAAATAGTATTCAGAATTTAGAATTTTTGTAGCAAACAATAAGATATTTTTCAGTCAGTAGAGCAGCTGTTTATGCAGGAAATCTAACAATCAAAATCCTTTCAAACAACTCCTCTGTTTCAAATCATTTCAGGATTTTTTCTTTTTAAGATACAAACTAACCTGGAGTGATTTTTTTTTATTTTGAAAGGTCCTCTTTGTTTCTGATGCAAAGCTTCCAGTACTTTGGGCTGAAACGGAACCAGCTCAAGTTCTGACGTCAGGGCCTGGGAAAAACTGCAGAATTTTTGCCGTCATCTCCTCTGCAAACACAGGACGGCTCAGACAGCCGTGAAACAAAACCTTCGCCTCCTAAACTCCTGTTTACCTGCAGAGCCTCCCACTCTCAAATGTGTGTTTACAGTTTCCAGCTGGAGACAGCACTGGGCTGCAGGATTATGGTAATAACAGGCTGCCGGGTCCCGTCACTCAGCCGGGTGGGCGGGCTGCGGACTTTTATCAGCACGTTGCAGTGGCCACTTCTTTACAACTCCACTCACCACAGCGGCTTTATCTCCAAAAGCAGGAGCGGTTTGCGGTTGATTGGGATACTATCAGTGATCATCGCTAATGAGACTCCTCCTCCTCCTTGGTTTTTTTTTTTTTTTGTTCTGGCGCCACGTTTTTCAAATGTACATAAAAGTCAAGAAGACAAAGCGAGTCTGCAGACATAATGCGAGGTAAGCGGCTGCTTTTGTACCGAACATCGGCTTCAGGTTTGGGTGCTGCAGAGCTGACGTACCCCCACCATCAAGCCATCGGATAAGAGTGCTGCTCTGCGGCTCCTTTGGTGCAGATGACCTTCAGAGACCAGAACCTGGTTCCTGGAGATTTTCGGTTCTCCGGATCAGAATGATGAACACTTCTTTTTCAGGATGCAGAATCTGTGTGTACGGTTTCCAAGGAGACGGAAGCTGCTCCTTCATCCACATTCCCCTTCTGTTTCAGGACTCTCCTCAGGTCGAGCAGCTTCTTCACGCTCTGGAGATGCACCCCCCAGGTAAGAACAGTTCAGAACTGCTGCAAGTTGGCTGAGGACCTCCTGGATCCGCTCTCAACCTCTTGGATATCCCGGGGAGCGGCGCTGCAGCAGTAGCATCAGTGTCAATGATCAGTTCATCAGTCTGGGGGGGCAGCCTCAGCTGTGAAGCCGTCACGCTCCCCTTCATTCCCATTTCTCCTCTGGTTTCAGCTCACCGGAGCTTGAGCTAAGGAATTATCTACTGCCGAGACCCCATTTGTGTGGGGGCCCGCTGGATGAGGGGGGGGCTCAGCCATGCTGCCCGCAGACATTCAGATTCTGGCATTCGGCCTGGCGCTGCTGGGTGTCCTTGGTGCCACGGTGGCCACTCTGATGCCCAACTGGAAGGTGAGCATGAGCGTGTGGACGAGCATCATGACCCCCACCTCCCAGATGCAGGGGCTGTGGATGGACTGCGTGTGTTACAGCGCGGGGGTGTTCAGCTGCACCATGAAGAACTCGCCGCTGTCGCTGCCCGCCTCTTTTCAGGCCATGCGAGCCGCCATGGTTCTATGCTGCATGCTGGCCACATTCGGACTCTGCCTTGCCTCTCTTGGGCTCAAATGTACCCGTTGGGGGGGCAGCCACCGAGCCAAGGGGCACACGTCCATCGCTGCGGGGGCATGTTTCGTCCTGTCCAGCCTTCTCTGCCTGGTTCCTGCATCCTGGTTCACCAATGAAGTCATCACTGCCTTCCTGACCACAGACCTGCCAGACAGCAGCAAATATCAACCCGGGGGGGCTCTGTGCATCACATTTGTCTCTGCTGGATTTCTCTTGGCTGGAGGGGTCATTTTCTGCCTGTCCTGTCCTGGGAAGAGATCAAGGTGGCCGGACCAGGCCACCTTCTCTGAGAGGAGCGACCAAAGACGGGGGAACCTGCGACAGAAGCAAAAGAAAAATGTCAAGCTGCAGACGGACGAGTCCAAGCTGGAGCGGCAAGAGCACCCACCCCCCTGCAGACTCCCCCGAGAAGACCTCAAGGACAGCTACAGTCTCCAGGAATACGTGTGACCCCCACACGGCTGTCTGACTGCTGGAATGAGAAGAGGTGGGGCGGGTAGTTAGAAAACACTGTAAATAACTAAAGAACTCAAAATCTAAAGAAACCATCCGCATCAACCGCTGCAGCTGCAGAGAAAACACAAAAACGGAAAGGCTGTTTGAGGGCGGAGCTAAAGTCTCAATTATTACGATGAACATACGCACACATGTGGACACACAACAGCAGGTTGAACACACAGACTTCTGTAGTTCCTTGTGGAACACAAACCACACGGTTTAAAACTCCAAAATTGATGAGTCTGAAGAAGAGCTTCAAATCAAAGTGGAGCAAGATGTTGAACAAAAGTATTTGTCTTTGCTTTCTCAAATCACATGTAACTATAACACAATTGTCACAAAGAATCAGCATGGCAAACCTGGCACACTTCAAAATAAAACATGTTTTTCACAAAGAAGAACAGATTGTATCCTCCATCAGAAGTGTATCATAAAACCTGTCCAACAGAAACGACAGAGTTGCTGAGTCCAAATCAGGGACTTGAAGATAACTACACCCTGTTTTCGGCGGTGGTGGGGGGTAGGTGGAGGAGCAGTGCTGTGTGAAAAGAGGTAATGATGTTCTCTGCCTTCCCATTATAGCGTCTCCACACATGGATGCACATACGCCCTCCCCCTGCAGCCTACCTCAGCTGTACAAGCGGACATGCCGCCAGTCTCAGGCTGTAACTTATGGATGTGTGTGTGTGTGTGTGTGTGTGTGTGTGTGTGTGCAGTCTAAATGAACTGTCAATCTCTTCTAGCGAGCCTCCACTACTGAATTCCCCCCGTACCTTCAGAAAAACCTCAAACCTCAAACCCAGTTTGCTTAGATGAGAAAATGTCGATAGAACCATCAACAGAGCTGCAGTTGAGAAACACACCCAGAATCATTTATGAGGTTTCCACAGCAGAAGGCTTCAGAATATCCAAGTAAACAGATTTTTGCTGAAGTGAAATGTAGTCCTGCTGTGTTTGACCGCCATTTTTAAAAATATTGTCCAAAAGGCTTTTTTGATGAAATTTTTTCTCAACAGCTCTGGTTCTGTTATTCTTCACCTCTTCAGCACAAATCTGCACCAGAATAGGATAGGGGTGATGGTGGGTCAGACGAAAAACTTCCTCTTTTACATGGTCCAATTCAGAAGTCTGCTGTCACAGTTGAACCATCCTCCTCCACAGTTGACCACCAGAGGAAGCCATCGACTGAGTTTTGACATCCTCCTGAGCTTCTTCCTCACTGCATCTCCCATCAGCCTTTGCTCTCTGCTCCCAAGTTTCACCAGCTGTTCGACATCAGACATTCATCTCAAACAGAATTTAGTGGTGCAAAGTCTTGTTTTTGCCTTGCATACAGTCTGAGCGTTATTTCTTGCCTGATTCTGTGTTCTTCTGACCCATGTCTGTTCCTCATCTGCCTGCCTCGCTCCATGTGTTTGACTCCTGCCTTGTGTATGACCCCGCTCTGCCTTGCCCTTGTTTGTTACTCTCGCTATTAAAACCTTTGCATATATATCCACGTGTCTCAGCGCCTTCGTTAATTCTGCAAACCTGAGGCTCCGGAGCCACATGTGGCTCCTTGATCCCCCCATTGTGGCTTTTAGGCTTTGAATAAAAATGCTAACAATTTCAGTAAATTATACATCAATGAGATTGTGGAAGGATGAGATAATTAGATTGATGCACAGGTGTAGTCACTCCCACCCGGATGCAGCTAACAAGTACCTGGTCAGCTATAAAAATGGGACTGAGCTTGCTCTTCCTGATTCTGGGCTGAGACTGCCTCCCTTTCTGGGTTTCCACTAGGCTCCACTGCCAGTGCAGTGGTGATCATAATCCATTGTTGCACAGGACGTGTCCGACGACACTGTAACGACAGGGGCTAACGCAGCTAGCAACGGTTGCAAAGAACGTGTCTGACGACACTGTGTAACGACAGTAGCTAACAAAACTAGCAACGGTTGCTAAGAACATGTCTGATGACACTGTGTAACGACAGGAACTAACGAAGCTAGCAACGGTTGCTAGGGACTTTTCTGACAGCATAGTGAAACAATAGGAGCTAATGATGCTAGCAACTGTTGCTAATGACTTTTATGACAGCGTAGTAAAACAACAGGAGCTAACAATGCTAGCAACTGTTGCTAAGGACGTGTCTGACGAGACTGTGTAACAACAGGAGGTAACAAAGCTAGCAACGGTTGCTAAGGACTTTTCTGACAACGTAGTGAAACGACAGGAGCTAACAACGCAAGCAACTGTTGCTAAGGACTTTTCTGACTGCGCAGTGAAGCCACACAAGCTTAGGACAATAGCAAAGGAAAATGCAAAGTTTTAGGCATAAAGCAAGCTGAAACACAAAAAGTAATCATCAAAAAAGTGTGGGAATACAGAAGACACTGCTTAGTAGTACATGGACATAAACAAATGTTCAATAAAATTGTTCATTACACAGACAATGGACCAAAGACATAGATAGAGGACGCTATAACATATTTCTGGCACAACTGGAACCTCACAG
>NC_050535.1:19230423-19260750 GCF_002922805.2 Oryzias melastigma | reverse complement strand
GAAGACTCGTGCTCCTACATCTCTTTGGAGTCCTGCTGGAGATTTTACATATCTGCATGCCAAATCAGGGGCTGTGTGCATGCTTTTCTTTTGTTTTATTGTTTCAGCTGCAACAGTCAAGTGGACGTTTTGGTTGGTTTTGTTTTAGCGCTTTGTTCCCCTGGGTTGGATTCCGTTCACTTTAGGTTTGTTTGTTTTTTTGGGTTTAACTTGAGTCTCTGTTGCATGTGGGCTCTAGACCCCTAATGGTTTTATCACAGGTCTTTTAATAGTTCAATATTTTGGAAACATTATTTATAATAAATCATCTTTTTTTCAAAATCTAGAACCACATCTCCACTTGGTTTGAGTCCCCCATTTTTAGTGTGCCTGAACCGCTCATGGTGCCACATCAACAACATGAAATCTTTTAATACCGGAAGAAATCATTAACCCAAATTTCCCACGTTTTGATGTTGCATAAACTGGTTAAACCTCACCATGAATGTCAAAGATAAACAATAAACACGGCAATGGCTTACAATGAACTGCTTGTACTGGGAATATATTTCTGTTAAGAAGTTATTATAATTTCAGCCCACGCGAGGTTCTAGCTGGAAATAAAATCTGCCTGCTTTTCTCATATTTTGATGAAAGACAGTTTTTGATTTACACTTTTATTTGTTTGATGAAAATTTTAAATAGTTATTGACATATTTATTTAATAATTTAATAGTGTATTTATTTGAATTTAGCTCATTTAGTCCTCCATATGACAAAACTCAAGATATTTGCATCCCGAAAACATGATTTAAATACATTAAAACGTTTTGGAGAGGTAGGTAGATCTAAAAACTAACCTAGTATTAATTTTACGCCGAGACATCACGTCCTCTTGAATGTGACGTCACTCACGACGCCATTAAAGGAAGTCAGGTGACAAAACAGGAAGTGAGTGCCGGAGTCTTCGGGATCGAGTGTGGTTTAAACCTGGGTGTTCAGATGAGATCCACACGGGAATAAATCTGCTGTACGGAAGGTAAGAGCTTGAAATAAACGAGCGCCGGAGCCTACTGCGCGTGCGCGAACGAGTGGCGATAAATACCTGTAATTGTTCTTTGACAGACTCTCTTACCTTGAGAATGGCGGACTGATACCTTCAGCGTGCATGTGGGAATGTGTGGTTTAATTAGTCAGGTCACCTCTCTCCACTAATCTGGTTTGTTTCTGAAACCAGATTAGCGCATTTTATAAATCTAGTATCTATTATTAGGCGGGAAAAGATCTTTCTTCAGAACACCAGGAAGTAACAACGACAGAGAGGATATAGAAATGTTTCTCCTCATTCATTGTGCAAACAAAGGCAAATGCAGCCCAGCTACATTTGGACCAATCATACAGTTGATGTCCTGATGACCCTGTGGGACAGAAGTGGACTTTTGACCTGATTTAAAAAACAAAAACAAAACAAAAAAAAAAAAAAAAAGCACACAGTCTGAAGAGGACCACATACTGGGCTGCAAAACTGAAAATGAAATCAACTCTTATCAAAACCACCAACAAATTGTTGGTTTTGTGTTGGAGGAAATATAAATATGACCAAAGAATTTTCTCAAAAATCTTTAGACCAGGGGTGTCAAACTCAATCGCCAAAATCCAAAAGACGCTTAAGGTCGCGGGCCGAACAGGAGAAACATTTATTGAACACACTAAAACTACATTTCTTAAACTTAAAAAATGTAAATGTTTAACACAAACTGAACCTTGGGACCTGGCCGGTACCCCAACCTGATCCACGTCTGGTACTGATTGTCCGGTACCAGGTTAAGGTTAGGGTTACAATACCAGTGCGGTCCATGTCCTAGTACCATACTGGACCTGTACCGGTTTATGCCCATTGGACATAAAAAAAAAAATAATAATAATAATAATAAAAAAGCGACAAAACAGGAAACCCAAAATGTATATTTTTGACGCGAAGGGTCCTTAGCAATGCGTCAAAATGTGATGAGTTGCGATTGAGAATGTGATGCAAAATGTTACCAGCGCAAGATAACATCGGGCCGTTGATAACCAAAATATAGATTAGGGCTGTGAACGTTAACGCACGCAACTAATCGACCAGAATTAATGCATTAATATTCATTAACGTAAATTAATTGCACCTCGGGGAGCAGCAGACCTTCGCTTTGTTTCACCGATTTCGGTTTTCACGGCATGTTTTTGTTTAAAAGGTGCATTTTGCATATACAATTTAGCTTGTAAAACACAGATTAATAGTTAATAATCACAAGTCAAATGTGATCAATCTGATTTTTTTTTTTTTTTTTAATTGATTGACAGCTGTAGTTAGCCGGTGTGGGATTATATAAGTTTGCTTCCTCCCACTCCCTTTCAAGCGATCTAGATGGAATTCAATAAGTTTTAGTTTTTTTTCATGTATTATTCCTAATTGCTTGAAATAAACCATTGCATTCATTCAAAAATAAATGTTCTAAATCTAGTTTTGTGTGATTTTTATATTGTGATTATTCGTGGATTATAAGTGGCCAGCAAATACTGTAACAAAAATAAGTTAATTGCAATTAATCGCATCAAGCTAGCAGACTTTAGCTTTATGTGCTAAATCGATCTATATTTTTTTTTAATTATTGATTTGTTAAGCTTAAATTTAATCAAATCAATTTTTATCAACCTAGCCCTACTAGTTTTTACATCCCTGGTTTGTAAATATACTTGAGTTGGGAAGTTGGTCTGTTTTACAATAAATGGGATCTAACCGAATAAAACGCACCATGTTGGTGACACTGTGTTTCCTCCTCTGTCGGTTTTGAAACTAGCTTTAGAAGGAACTGAAAGGCTTGCTTCTTGAAATCAACAGCATCGTAGGAGCTCCAAAGCAACCACCAGTACTCTCCTGCCCCCCATACTAACCCTAACTTTATACAACCCCTCCCTCAGTCTTTAACTGCCCTCATGATGGCCCTCTCTCCACAGGATGGAGGATGATGAACTTTCGCCAGAGGATGGGATGGGTGGGCGTGGTCCTCTTCCTGCTGCTCAGCATGATGGCAGCCTACTACGTCTTTGAGGTCCACAGCTTCAGCCTGGAGCACGTGCAGAAAGGCAGCATGGGCACTTTGGTAATGCCCCCCTTTGTCTCCACCCACCTGTCATCGTTACCCGTGTGGATGCTGGCGTCGGTCTTCTTGCTGCCGTACTTGCAGCTCTTCCTGTTCCTGTTCTCGTGCACCAGAGCAGACCCCCGAGCTGTCGGGTACTGCGTGCTCCCTGTCTGCATCGTCTTGCTGTGCAGCCGCCGTCAAGCAGCCAAACCAGCCAATCACAGAGCGGGCACTCTTATTGACACATAGGGGGGGGCAGAGCAGCAGATGCTAGTTTCAATTTTTGTGATGTCACTTCCTGTGTGCCTTTAAATGAACACTCCTTCAAGTGTTATCAAAGCGTCTATTGTCTCGCAACACCTCAGAGATGGACCAACTTCCCTGCCCTTTTGATGATCCAAGACCTTATAAACCAATCAATGAGCAGCAGTCTTTTGTGTGTTTAATAACATGAAAAACTGGTTACCATGACAACAGAAATGCAGCAAAATTATGAAAATAAAGGGTCCAGTTGGCCAGCAGTGGGCAATGTCTACTGATGATTCAGGTTTTAGATCTTTTGGTAGGAGGCTGCGGATCTGACTTCAGCTCGTCTTCATCGTCCTCATCATCACTGCTCTCTTCTTCACCTGTATCAAGTAAAAAAAAAAAGAAACAGTAATGAGACTGTTGCTTGGTCTCTGAAGGCACTGTGGTACTGGCTGCCAGGTGGTTGGTAACATTTTTCTGTCCTTTCAAGTTCACTTTTCAACAATTGCAGGATAACTTATTAAAAAAAAACTGTTATACCTGTGATTCAAAAGCTGGAATTTTTAAATAAAGATTTGTAAATGAGAAACATATGTTGTGACATTTACACAAAAGAAAATTGATCAACGTGAGTGTTGTACAGTAAATTAAATTTACAGTAAATTGTTGGTCTTAGTCTACATTTCTATGGCAACCACTCTCTACAATCAGTAGCATGCATGTGAGAAGGCCACACCTCTTCCACTGAAAGCAGTTCAGGAGAATCTGTCGAACACTTTAAAAGTTGGACGCAAGGCCACCTACTTTTTGTTGAGGTATCTGATCGGTGAGTTTATAACAGTTCTTGGGACCAAGTATTTGATCTTAAATAGAAATTTAATAAAATGGGGCCTTTAACAAGCATTAAATTCTCTTTAAATCTGATGAAAAGGTCTCGAATGTAGCTTTCAAAATACTTGGGTGGCGTTATTTTTATGGCAAGCAAAAGGTATCATAAATCACCAGTGAAAGAAGGGTGTTTTTCCCACTAAAAATGCACTTTTTAGCATACAAAGGAGATTCTTATTGTTTATTTATTTATTTTTTTTTGCTGAGTTTAGTGACAATATTATTGCGATTGTAGTTAATCCACCCCCCCCAAACAAAAAAGTTTGTAACTACATTTTAATTAATTAAATGATTTTTTTAAATAAACTGTTAAAAATATAAAAACAAGCTTTCTTTGAAAATGTTTTTAAAAAATTGTAATGATTAAATTGCCAAACTATTTTGCTGTTTCAACAGAAAAACTAGATTTTTTGTTGAGAAATAGGGAAAAATCCTTGAATGAACAACTCTTTCATTATAATGTGATCTCTGCATCCAGCACATTCTAGTTTGTCATCTTTCTTAACGAACAAATACTCTGGCTATCCCAGTGTTCCCACGTATCAGTGGCCGAATACACAAACCAGAGAGCAGAGATCAATTTTAATTCTTGCCTTTTTCCCTGGTGATTTATGTTGTGACTATAACTACGTTTAAACCGGCCGCATGGTGTGTGTTCAAGAATGCACAATACGTTTGCATGGACATGCATTCAGCTGGTAGTGGTAGGGACGAGAATTCTTCTTTTGTTGTTTTCACTGTTTACTCGCAGTTCACAGCCACTTACAATTGGTACAGGCTCGGTGCACAAGAAGCCCCATTGGAGCAAATCTTGTCTCAGGTTTTTTGTTTTCACAGCTGTTTTAAAAAATGAAAATCTTTGTGTCCAAAGGGCAAGTATTAATTTCTCCTTCTAGCACTTCAGTGTATTAAAAAAGAAAGATACCCAGACGCCACTAGCAAATCCAACTTCCTGATTGGTTACAGTTCAGTATGTCGCAATTCAGCGTCAAAACGTTTAACTGGTTATACTTCCAGTGTTTGATCAATAAACACCCTTTTCGTACAGCAAACCTGCAACCAGACTTAAAAACATAGATAGCAACACATGTCCAGGAGGCGTTTATGGCAAGCCAGAGGTCAATAATCAACAGGAAAAGCGCTATTTAAAAAAAAGCGTATTGGCCATGAAAAAAAAAAATGCTTTTAACCTACGTTTTAAAAGTAGCGTATTGGCCATGAAAAACACCACTTTTAACCCACATTTTAAAAAGTAGTATGTAAATTACCCCATCTCGTGTTGTCCCAAAACGGGTGTTCAGAAAATGCTGTTTTACCATGTATAAACCACCCATTAAAAGCGCTGTTTTAGGGTGTTCAAAACCACCCGTCGAAAGCGGCATTTTGTTGTCACATACATGCGTCAAATACGGCGTTTTGCTTGAATTAGGTGGTTACGGCCAAGAGTTCTTTTACTCTTCAGAAAATCATAGAACAGTTGTTAAATAATAATTTTTCATGGTTAATACGACGTTTTTTTTTTTTGTTTTTTTTTTTTTTACAGCGCTTTTCCTGGCGATTATTGACATCTTTGGCTTGCCATAGCGAATCCCGAAATTCGTGTTGACGTGCGTTTGCATTGACTTTTCAATGAAAGTGGCCGCTTGAAAGCCAGTCGACGCGGGCGATGTAAATGCAGCTTATTCGCTTGCCATACATAGTTGGACAGCGGGTTTAAGTGAGTTAACGCAGACTTCAGAGAGGCGCTGTGCTGCAGCAGTCCGGAGCTCACCGCGTGCTTGGCCTCCGCGCGGCTTTTCCTGCTCCACCAACTCGTTCAGAATAACAGATGAGTTCACTGACAGCTCGTTAACCCCGCTGATGAGGGAGCTAAGGCTGTTATCCACCCGCACGCATAGATTTCGGCTCTTCCCGTCCCTGTACCGTAGCTCCGCCGACACAACAGCCGCCATCCTCACGTCTGCTGTCGTCATCACGTACGGCGTGCCGTTTCAGAAGCTCCACAAAAAAGTACTTTAATGAATAATGTATTTAGAAATAATAATAATTAGACTAAAACATGGACATTACCTGAGAAATTTTTCATCCATGAAAAAGTCAAAGAAATACATAAAAAATCTTACAGTATATTTACCCAACAAATATGTACATGTCCAAATTTTCAGATATTGATCATAACTTTTTGTATCAACTCCCCTGAATCAGTACTCCACCTTTTCAATAATTCTTTTGATCTTTGGAACCAATTTGAACGATTCAATATAGTAAATCAATAATAAATTGCATGATAAATTTTGAACATATAATTAATTGGTTTAGCTTTGTTTATAAAAATATAGAAACTGTTGTCAATTTACCAAGTTTTATTTGCACAAATGCAGAATTAGAAAAACTTCTCCTAATTTTTGTTGTTGCATAACTGAACTGCATCAATTTCATAGCACCATCAAAAGGATCCATACTTGATAACTTGATAACTAAATTAGTTTTTCTTGTTTCATTTTTCTAATTATTGCCTCTTTTTTTAAACTTGTATTTTTGTAATTAGTCTTTGTTAGAATATAATTATTGTAGTGATTACTTTGTTTGGGACTAATTTGTTTAAATGTTCCGTAAATTTGTGTATTTGTGCATTCAATAAAGTTTAAACAACAACAAAAATAGAAGCTCCACGAAAATGCTGTCAGTATTTAGAAGTAGTTTTCCAATCACCTGCAGATTTGATTGAACGTAGGCCAAGGGAGCATGCAGCCCCCAGACATGGAGCATATACAAATATAGCATATATGCATTTAAGTAATATATGCATCCCTGCATTATTTGTATGGATGCATACATACATATGTTACATTAAATTGCAACAAATTAAAAATGTTCATGGACAAACAACCTCCATATATATAGTTTTGCTCAATTTCGTTTCAACAATATAGTATTTTGTTAATTAAATCAGGAAGATTGTCAGAATTGTGAAGACAGCATAATTAATAAATTAATAAAACATACAGAACGACAATTCAGGACAAGTTTGTTGTGAATTATTTATTTATTTGGTTTCCTAAAAGTACTTTCTTTAAATTGACAAATAATTTCAACGATACACTGAAAAAAAATCAATTATTATTGAATATTAATGGCTTAGAACAAAGCAGCAAACATAAACAAAATCTCAAATCAGAATATTAAAAAAAAACATAAACATCGTCGCACAAGAGTAAAATACAATGTAGAACAATGAGAATGCCAGGGGACGGTATATACATTACAAAACAAACATTACAAAGCGGATTCAAAACATAAGACGCGTTGACGTCACGTGTCAGGAAGCCGCCAAAATACAATCTCCGTTGTCGGCCGGAAGTTGTCTCTTGCTAGGAGCAGCTAGCTCGGACGAAGACTGGATTTTCGTGCAGCCCGGCGCTGCTGCTGCTGCTTGCTGATCGGCGCGCGGCCTGTTTGCGTGACTCACGCGCAGAAAGCTGTATGTTAAAGCTCCGCGTGACTCCGGTGAGTTTGTGCGTTTGTGTCCCGCAGCTAGAAGCTAGCTGCAACTAATCAGATAAAAGTTTGACAGTCTCTCGGCAGGCAGATGGCGGTTCGGGAAACTTTGTGAAAACGGTTTTATCTTTTAAATACCCACAGGTTAGCCGACGCTTTATCATTGATGACGTCAGAAGCATCCTCTCAGGTAACTACGGTAACCGTCTCCTTTGAGTAGTAGCCAACCGCGGCAAGCACCTGACGTATAGGTAACTCTCTGACTCCTCCCCCTTTTGGTTCACCTGTCTGACGTCACGTGCACCTTTTTAACAACCTCTATAGCCCCAGTTTTAGAGGTTTTAGAGTTTCAGGGGTGACTGCTCCTGCTGAGGTGTCCTTCTCCTCCAGGAGGGGGGCAGCATGTGTGAGGAGCAGACCATTTCTCTGGTGGACGTTCTGGAAGAGGATGAGGAGCTGGAGGAAGAGGCTTCTGCCGTACTGGCAGGAAGCGACTCGGATCACTGCTCGTACCCACTGGTGGGTGTGTCCTCCTGCAGGCGTCTGGCGAGCAGATGGGGGGTTCAAACCCTCACTCTCTCATTGGTTTGTTTCAGGGCTACGTGAAGAGGCAGGCGCTGTACGCCTGCAACACCTGCACGCCGAAGGGGGGTGAGGCTGCTGGGGTGTGCTTGGCCTGCTCCTACAAATGTCACGAGGGCCACGAACTGTTCGAGCTGTACACCAAAAGGTGACAGAAATCTACTTTAAAGTGAAGATGTCACAATAACCCCCTCTCACACACACTCACTCTCCTGCTGCAGGAACTTTCGCTGTGACTGTGGAAACAGGAAGTTCTCTGATCTGCAGTGTAAACTTCAGCCTGTGAGTTCACCTGGCTCACCTGTTGCCTCTGCTCCTCCTCCCACCCCCCCTGACGCTCTGTGTGTGTTTCAGGATAAGGATGACGTCAACAGCCTAAATAAGTACAGTCATAACTTCTTTGGGGTGTACTGCACCTGCAGACGGCCGTACCCAGACCCGGATGACCAGGTGAGTCTCCTATCACATACGGCTAGGCGTGTGCGGTATTAAGCAAATAATGTATATCACATGTGTCAAAGTGGAGGAATATTGACAGAATAAAAATGTGAACACCGCCCAAGCCTACATGCAGCGGTGGATTGACGCTGCGCCGTGCTCTGATTGCTGTCTGTGCAGGTGGAGGACGAGATGATTCAGTGTGTTGTGTGTGAAGACTGGCTGCACAGCAGGGTGAGTCCCATTCTCCTGAGCTTTTTTGGTTTCAGTGGGGTCCCCTGACAGGTGAGCTGTGTGTGTTTGCAGCACCTGGGCTGCATGGTTCCAGACTGCGTCGAGCTCCAAGAGATGATCTGTGAGGCCTGCATGAAGACAAGTCCTGTCCTGTGGGAATACGCAGCTCACCTGGCAGGTAATCCAGTAACTTTGCTAAAACCAGGAAGTAGGACCACTTCCTACCAGGGTGCCTGTGGTGCAGAGGCAGAGCGGCCGATTCTGATTGGAAGATTGCACCTCGCTCAACCCTGTCTTGAAGTGTCCAATGTTCAAAACTCTTCTCCCTACCTCAGTTTAAATCTGCTGAAAACCTTTTTGTTTCTGTTTTTAAGTCATTTTTACCAAAACTTAAGTTTTATCTTTTCATAGTGATTGTTGTCTGTGTGCTTTTAATTGGTCGTTTCCAGCTGCAGGTCCAGAAGAACCAAAAGGGGAGGGGCCTGGAGCTGAAGCTATTCCTGAGAAGACAGAGAACAAGGTGAGACACTGAGAATGTTGGAGGAATTACTCAGAGACAAACTCTTCAGTCTAAAGATAGAGGAAAGGAGTTGCTCTGATGAGGTTTGCTTGCAAGAAAGAAGTCCAAACATGATTAACACAAGATGAGACACCAGTTTGTGAACGGATAATCCGGGGACAGAGATTAGTGTTTGCATGAAGAAGGTTCAGATCTTCAGTTCTGCTGTGTTTGTGCTTCAGTTTATCTCAAAGAAAGATTACAGTTGTGTATACTATGACCCCCCTCAGCAGTGCTCGTCTCCTCTCTTCACAGGAGGAGAGTGTTACAAAGCCTAGCTGTAAGCGAAGCCGCGAGGAGGGGGAGCCATGCTGCCGACTGAAGGAGCTGCAGGCGGGGGGGCAGAAAAGGGTCCAATCAGGAGCCGTCTTTTGGCCATCCGGATGGCGCTCTAAACTGTGTTCCTGTGCTCCCTGCCAGGTGACCTATAACACTTTATTTCCTGTACAGACAGACTGCCATAGGTTAGCCCCGCCCCTTTTTATTAACTGACTGAATTCCATATGTAAGAGAGTTCAGACATTCCAGAATATCCTTCTGGAGCCTTCACCAGGTGACCCCAGTGTGCACGCCCCTTTCCCCTCCACAGCTGATGCTGTCTGAAGCCGGTCTGTCCTTCCTGCTGGACGAGACGGACACTGTTCTGGAATACGAGAACAAAGGAAAGAGCAGAGAGCGCGAACAGCCGGGAACCGACCCTCTGATGTCGGCGCTGGACAACCTTAGCCGCGTGCAGCAGTTGGAGATCATCCATGGTATGCCGAGCTGGATCTTAGACCTACAGCTACCCTGGATCCCTGGAGCTAAAGCTGATGCTGTTTGTGTTTCTCTCAGGGTACAATGACATGAAGACGGAGCTGAAGGACTTTCTCCAGAGGTTTGCAGCAGAAGGAAAGGTGGGTCAAAAACCTGACTTTGTCTCCTCTCTGTTTCTTTTCTTTCTCTCTGTCTTCTCCTCTTCATCCTTCAAGCAGGTCAGGTCCTGGTTGCATTCGTTAGTTTATTCCCAGGGTCGGCAACCTTTTTTTTTCTAATGATTTTTGATCTTCACTGGTGTCGGTGGCAGACATGAAATCTTGTCCACCTTCACCCGCATTTGTCATGGGATGGATAACACGTCATTGTAAGGCTCGGGTCTTCTGGACCCCATAAGAGAGCACAAGGGATAAGTCAAAAGCTCTTGTCGCCTCACTGTCTCTGTTTTTCTTCTACTTGGGCCTTTCAATTTAGTAGTCAGCACAGCCGCTGTAAGACTGTAATGGGTGTATTGTTGACGCGTGACCCAGCAACTTGACATGCGTTAAGAATTAGTTTGATGTTGTGGGGGGCAATCCAGTAGTTTTTCCAAATACATAACTTTCTTCAGAATCAGATTACAAATAAAAAACAGGAAAATTGTATCAATAAAATTGAAAAACTGTGGTTTGTGTTTATTGTCTCTGTAGCACCAAGGGTTGGGAATCACAGTTCTTAGCAACCCCACCTACCTGTTCCAAAGTGGCCATGGTCTCATACTTCCGTGGATTTGGTCACGGGTCTTCCCATCTCTAGTACACATACTATCATCACGATTGAGGACAGATTTTCTAAAATGGTTCATTTTAAATCCCCTCCCCAAACTTCCCTCTGGCAAAGGCACTGCTGACATTCTGCTACGTCGTGTTTGGATTCCCTAGAGAGGTTGTTTCTGGTCAAGGTCCCCAGTTCATAGCCAGGTTCTGGCCTGAAATTTACTGGTTACTCTGCGTCTTTGTCAGCCTGTTTCCTGGTTTTCAGTCAAATGTCCCAGTCAGCATCTGAATTAAGCTTAGATCGATTCATCAATTTCATCAACCCAGCCCTAATTCTCACCTCCAAATGGTCATATATTGAAGTTTGGTTAGAGTCCCTTCCCCATCACTTTTTGATGTTTTGGGTGTTCCCAACTCGTCATCTTTTGACACTAGTTGTTTGCAAAATCAAGGCAACCCTCTGGACGCAGTACCAGATGCACACTGGTTCTCTGGACACCTCCATTACTGGTACCCTACCTTAACCTGGTACCGCGTCTGGCACCAGTTTGGGTCTTCTGCTGCATCTGGTCAAATGTCGGGTTAGGTTTCGGGTACTGGTAAATGGCGTATACTTGTATAGCGCTTTCTACCCTCCTTCAAGGGCCCAAAGTGCTTCACAGTCACAGACCCATTCACCCATTCACACACTAGTGGTGGCTCTGCTGCCGAACACTGGCGCCAACCTCCCACCAGAGGCAATTCGGGGTTCAGTGTCTTGCCCAAGGACACTTCGACTCATGGGCGGGCAAGGCGGGAGTTGAACCTGCTCACTTCTGATCAGGAGTCGACCACCCTACCACTGCACCACGGCCGCCTGGTACCGGGTTTGGGTACCGGTGCACTATGTGTCGCGGTACTGGTCCAGTTCTGGTTTGCGGGCCGGAGGTTGGAGACCTGTGAGTTAATGGGAACAGCCAGTACATTCACAAATGACAACTTGAGGACACCCAAAATGTCAATATGTGATGACTTGGGACTAGAGCTGCCACGATTAGTTGACTAATCGACTATTAAAATAGTCTTAATATTAATTTAAAATTCGATTAGTCGTGACTTTATATTATATGGAGTTAGTGTAGTAAATTTACTTTTTTTATATTTGATTCAGTGAGATCAAAATCTGTGAAAAATAGTTCTTTGTTTCAGATGCGTCTTCCTTTGATTTAATCTTGTTTTAATACCAGAAGCTAATGAAGAACAGAGGATGCACGATTCATTAAAGGTTTAATAAACTATCATCTTAATTGTCTTTATTTTTAGTTAGTTTAAAGCTAATGATGGTTAAGATTTGTGCTTTACATCCACTTTGCTCATGACTTGATTAGTTGACTTATCGGAAAAAAATAATCAGTGATTATTTGACTATAAAATAACTGTTTGCAGCAGTCCTACTTGGGAGTGAGAATGTGTTGCCTACAGACTGTTTATATTTCAAGATGGCTCCGGATATTAAACATTGACTTCCTCCTTCTTCCAGGTTGTGACATCTGAAGATATCCGTCAGTTCTTCGAGCAACAAAGTAGTAAAAGACGCCGCATGGACGCCGGCGCGTTCTCCTTCTCCTGATCACCTCGACCCGTTGTGCTCCTCCCCCTTTCTTCAGTGCAGTGCCATGCTCTGCATCTCTCTGTTGATCCTACAGCTGTTGGTGTTGAGTTTGTCAGACCTTTTCCCCATGAAAAAAATAAAAGTGTCATGTTCTTGAAGACTGCTGTGGTTTTTCATCCTCAGCAGAGCTCACATCAATGGTCAAGGCCTCCTTTGATGTGTCTCTGGTGCACCTGCACAGGTTCAAACATCAGTCACATCATGGTGGCGCCGTGTTCTGTATTATTTCTCCAAGAGTCTCTAGCCAAGCAGGTCCTATTATCAATCAGGAAAAGTCAGATCTCCGATTGGGGGCTTGGTCTGAGCTGACCCCTCAGTTGTGCTGTCAGTCTCCTCCTCCTCAGCTCTGCAGAGCTTAGTCTGGTGAAGGAGTGCTGCAGTTCAGACGTGTGTCAGCTCAGACAATGTCCCGCGCCGTCTTTAAGATGATGAGAGAAGCTGTGACGTTAGGAGAAGTCCTAAAAGAATCCAGGAGGACCATCTACAGCAAACCTCCTCGACACCCGATTGGAGCCGCAGTAAGTAACTAGCAGTTATTTGAAGCCCTCTAACTAGCAGCTGGTCTGTTATAATCATCCATTACATTTGGAACTTATGTCTTTAGTTCTCCCTGGTTTGCAGACAAAGTGTAATACTTGGTTATGTTGAAATAGTCCACAAAGACCTACAGGTCTTTCACCTAAAGAAAGCTGATGCCACTCAGGAAGTTCTACTTTTACAGAGCAGCTTCTTCTGTTCGATTGAGTTTCTCCGTCTTTGTTTTGTGTCTGACAGCAAAGCTTCTTTGTCATGATGGTGTTTGCAGCAGCCATGCTGACCCCTGCAGCCTGGATCCTCCATCACCTCCCGGAGTACAGACAGCGCGCCCAACAGAGGCCCAGAACCTGACGACCTCATTCACCGGCCCGCTCATCCTTGTCTACACCCAACTTTCTTCTGCGTCCTTTGAAATCAAACTAATGTGACCTCAGATCAGTGCTTTTATTCTGAAAGTGGGTGATTTGCAAGAAAAGCTTCAGTTGGAGAATTTATTTTCAATTATTCGCATTATTTCATCAAAACAAAATAAAGCATGTGCATATCTGCGCCTGTGTGGGTGGTGGGATGGAATGCACAGCGTTTGTGTGCCACTCTTCAGCTTGTGTGTTCTACCATAATATCTTTGCTTGTTTACTCTGCTCTGTTGTTGCTACAAAGTTAAGCACTTCCTGTTTGAATATTCTGGTTCTCACAGAAAAAAACGAGACAGGAAGCCTTCTTTAGCCTTCTCTTCATCACCCTCACAGTCAAACAGACTGTTGTAGCACGGAGCTTACAACGATGTTCTCTGCAGTGATGTCAAGCTGCAGCTAAAAGCCATTGGTAGTGATATCATCACAGTCATTACCTAAAGGTTTGGCAACATATCCAGCTTCACATCTTCAACTTTGACATCTGGTACACATTTGAATAAACATCTACAGAGTTTGAGAAACCAACGTCTACAGCAGGAGTGGGATAACTTTTAGACTTGTAAGCTACAAAGGTCTCTAATATTTGACAGTAGGGCCACACGAAACGCAGATGAGTGTTTTTGTAATCCACCTCACAAGAAAAAGAAATAACATGGAATCTGGATGAAACCCCAACTTTAATTTGAATGAAAAATACTTTAAAACTGAACATTTTGGAGTTTTTATTTCAAAATTTGTGGCGTTTTATCTCATGTTACATCCACTGATGGGTTGATGTCCCCTGGGGGGAAAATGCAAACTTACAGAAATGCTGTGTTCATGTAGTGTTAAAAATAATCGAAAAAATGCCTGTCCGACTTGAAAAACACACACGAACGTCAACAATGTCACAATGCAACAAAATTAGCTGCTGAAGCTTTTTGCTGAAAATGGTGACGCAGATTACTTTAATTTCTGAAGGGATTTGCTGAATATTACATTTGCTAAAAGACTGGAAATTTTGTTGAGAGTGGAAGTTGACCTAAATTTCTGAAAATTTTGTGGTAAAATTGCATGCTCAAAAGTCTCACACCAATTTTAAAAAAAATATTTATTTTAAATATGAGATATGTTCCAAATTAGCCCAAAAAACGCCATATAAAGCAAACTCATTGCCTTAATTCTGGATAAACTCAAAAAATAGCCTAAAATTTCTGAATAAACTAAATTAAAAACGTTAGCTTGTTGCTAAAATAGAAGCTAAACTCTGAATTAACCAAAAACGTTAGCATGTTGCTAAATACTTTAGCAAACTAACTTTTAGGCGATACGATAAAGTCCAATTATTTTATCAAAAATGCTAAAATCTAGATATTTCCTATTCATAAGGGATTTAAAGCTATAAAAATGCATGGCATTTGATAGAGAAATGTATTCATATTGACTTGGAAGAAGCAGGCTTACAGTTGAATGTCTTTTTGTTTGCATTGGATGTACATAAAAAGACAAAGATGGTAGAAAAAAACAGAACTATCTTATAGCCAACATATCTTGTTCATACATGTGGTTTTCAAACGATACTGCAGTTGCCCAATCGATTTTTCGATAGGTTTCTAATATCTTTTACATCTATACTGATAATAGTTTCCTTCTTCTCTGACTTGTATGTTGTTCCAAATTCAATGAAAATACTTCTATATTTTGACATTGCTGGTGTGTTTATTGCTGTTATGAGACATAATTTAAGTTAGTCGTCAGTTCAGGTGAAGCAGGAATACAGGTTGATATTTACCTTCTAGCATCAGCTCTGTGGACGGTGGGAGAGTAGGATGAGATGGGATCATGTAAGAGCCTTTTACAAATTTAGAGACTAAATTTAAAGGCAGATACAAACACCGCATTGCCACTCTTAAATCTGTTCAGCCCATCCATTTTCTAAACCGCTTTGACCCCTTTGGGGTCACAAGGCTGGGTGAAGGCAGGATACACCCTGGACAGGTCGCCAGTCTGTCACAGATCCACATTCACACCTAAGAGCAATTTAAAGTAACCAATTAACCTATGAAACATGTTTTTGGACAGTGGGATGAAGCCAGAGTCCTCTGAGAAAACCCACCGGATGCCGTTTTCAAAAACAACTCTTTTGACAAAGCTCTTTTCCAGGTCAAAGTCACAAACAGGAAGCCAGCTTCAGACAGCAGAATGGTCACAGTAGGACAAACCGTCACCCCACCTGCTTCACGTTGCAGTAGACCCCTCTCTGAGTGTCAACAACTCAGATAAGATGGTCTATCCAACAGGACAAGGAGAACTTTTTAATGGTGCAAACATTAAACAAGTCAAAGAGAGAGTTCCAGAAGGATGTCAATTAGTCTGTTAGAGTACAACAGAGGCGAGCTTGAGGCTGATCATCCTCATCCGCAGCAGCAGCATCCATGCATCACACCCTTCCAGTTCCTCTCCCTGCAATCCAACTGGAGGATGATTATCAGTCATCCAGACACCTCTCCTGGTGCTGAAGGAAGGATATTAGACTTCCAGGAAGCGGTAACCTCTTCAGCTGCCAGTGTCCGACCATCTGTACAATCCGCATTCTGCAAAGCTGCAACAATGGGCGTGGGGGGGCTACAAGACACAGCACAGGTCACATCAGAACTAGAAACAAAAAAACTAGTAACTGTCAGGAGCCAGGTTACCTGCTTTGTCTTTGATGTTGCTCCATTCAGAGTAGCTGTCCAGGTGCTCCATCAGTCTGGAGCAAAGAGACACATCACCAACGTAATCCAGTAAGATGTCAATGATTGGCCCTGCCCACCGGGAGATGCTTGGAGCAGAGATCATCTCACAGAACTGTCGATGAATAGATCAGTTAGTGAAAGAAGAATGAAAAAGTCTGAAGGTAAGAGCTGTAAAAACATCTGTGCTACTAAAAACAAGAAGTGGAACTTTATAGTTGCAGCTGTTTTAATGAAACAAAGACTGTCTGGATTATGGGGGCAACAGTCTAGGCTTCCCTCTCCCCAGCCACTTCCTCCAGCTCCAGAGGTGTTCCCAGGCCAGCTGGGAGACGTAGTCTCTCCAGTGTCTCGTGGGTCTTCCACAGGGCCTCGGCCCAGTGGGACATGCCCGGAACACATCTCCAGGGAGGCATCTGGACAGATGCCAGAGCCACCTCAACTGGCTCCTCCGAGCTTTCTCCAGGTCACTGAGCTTCTCACTCTATCTCTAAGGGAGCGCCCAGCCACCCTTCAGAACAAACTCATTTCAGCCACTTGTAGTCAGGATCTTGTTCTGTCATGACCCAGAGCTTATGACCATAGATACTAGAATGAAGATTGACCAGTAAATTGAGAGCTTTGCTTTCTGCCTCAGCTCTCTCTTCACCACAACAGACCAGTACAGTGACCATATAACAGCGGACGCTGTTCCAATCCACCTGTCAATCTCATTACATTCTTTCCTTTCCTCATGAACAAGATACTTATATATAACTGCATGTACTTTTTAATTGACAAGTTTCATTTCTGATGAAGCTGCTTTAAGTGTCCTTCACAGTCTCACTTTTATCAGGGGAAACTGGTCAGTAGGGAAGGGTTCAGGTGTGTTGTAGTTCTCAATTTTCTGCTGAACTGAAAATGGTATATAACTCAGTCACCATTGTCCCTGAGCTCAGTGTACATTTTCACCTGTTTCCATCTGTTAGAATAGGAAATACTTTATTAATCCCTTTGGAAATCCAGGTACCAGCATCCGCACAGCACCACGAATGGAGTAAAATAGAATAACAAAATAAAGTAAAATAGACTGAATACAGCCAAATATGCATATAGAAAAGGAATAAATATAAAAAAAAACAAAAACAACATTGCATGATACCCTGAATGATTGGACATATTGCACTGGTAAGAGAGTACTGCACATGTATTCCAGTTAAGGCTACGCCCCTCCCCTCTTGACCCTCCCTCTCCCCCTCCTGCCAAATGCAGAGTTGTGCAGCTTGATGGCTTGGGGGACAAAGGAGTCTCTGAGTCTGTTGGTCCTGTTCTCAGGGAGGAGCAGCCTGTTGCTGCTCTGGCTTCTCTGTTCCCTGATGACAGAGTCCAGAGGGTGGCTGGTATTGTCCATTATAGCCAGCAGTTTGTTAAGTGTCCTCATCTCTGCTACTGTCACCGGGGGGGGGTCAAGCTTCATGCCGACCACAGAGCCCACTCGCCTAATCAGTTTGTCCAATCTGTGGGCACATCTGGCGCAAGTCTAGGAGGAAAACCAAAAATGGGACCATAGCAAAAACTGTACACCAGTGAGTTTTTTAAATAAGGGAAACAAAGAAACTGCGTCCTGAAAAGCAAAAAGGAAAAACAATTAGTATGCTGGTTAAATCAAAAAGACAAATACGGAATTGGAACCTTGGTCAAACATAAAATAAGTTGTGGTTTTAGGCAGGGGCAATACGGGCAGCTGCCCGGGGCGCCGATTCAAAGGGGGCTGCATCTCAGCGCTGGGAGGAAAAAAATAATCTACGCATCTATGGTTGTCTACTACCTGTTATGTTTTGAACGGCCTGAAATCAGCGAATATGCGCCCTCTGCTGGTGCAGGCCGTCTTACCCAGGGAGTCATTCAGGGTAGAACCGCCACTGCCACCAAGATAAAGGTGTAGGATCCTCCAAAGAGTTGCAGTTAAACCTTCTATTGGGCCCCCTAAACAGCACTCACAAGCAAAATGCCTGCTGTGGGCCAAGCAGACATGAAGACTCATTCTCAAACAGTTAGGTTTATTGTGTTTAGTGTAATCCTGAATGGTCCAGATGGATGGAGTAGTGGGTGGTTAGTGGATGACCACCATGTCCCAACAAGGCTGTGGCATCAGCAAAGAGGTGGTGGAGTCATGGTTTGGGCCGGAATCATGGCAAGAGAGTTGGTCGGCCACTTTAGGGTCCCTGAAGGTCTGAAAATGACCTCTGAAAAGTACACTATATTAACAAAAGTATTGGCTCACTCATCCATCAGAATCAGCTTTCACTTGGTCTGGCCACAAGTGTATATATCCAGCACTCAGGCATACAGACTGTTTTTACAAACATTTGTAAAAGAATGTTCCGCTTTCAGGAGATCAGTGAATTCCAGCGTGGAACTGTCATAGGATGACACCTGTGCAACAAATCCAGTCATGGAATGTCCTAAATATTCCACACTCAACTGTCAGCTCTATCATAACAAAATGGAAGAGTTTGGGCACAACAGCAACTCAGCCACCAAGTGGTAGACCATGTAAACTGACAGAGAGGGATCAGTGGATGTCCTCGCCAAAGTTTAGATATTTTAACTCAGGTTGCGTCACACAGCCCAAATCGCGTTACAGAACTTCTGATTGCATCTGTACATTGAGTTAACATTAAAACTGGACAAATCTTTCGTGTGAATGATGTTGTAAACGCAGGTTAGTCAGCACGCTTTCATGTGCACACTCTTACCTGAACTCCTTTCGTTTGGTTTGTCTCTGGTAGGTGTTGGCTGTGTAGCACGTTCCCGTCTGATCTGGTGGTTTTAAGAGCAGGATGAGGCTGGCTGCCGTACATACAGTTGAAACAGGACTGAGCATCACCTCCGTGGTCCAGCAGGTACTTGAACATTGGAAGGTACTTCATAGAAAACATGAAGACAGCAGGGAAGGTAGTGGGGTGGGTGGGGATACTGGCATTAATGTCGGCACCGTGCTCCACAAGCAGGGTGATGGTCTGTATGCAGCCTTGCCTGGCGGCCACCATAAGAGGCCTAAACACATCCAGGTTTGGGTCAGCACCATTAGCCAGCAGTGTCTGCACAGCATCAATGTTGTTGTTGATGACAGAGAAGTATAGGGCCGTGCTGCGGCGATCCTCATACAGCTGGGACCGCTCCACAGACAGCTGAGCATTGACCTCAAAGCCTGCGTTGATCAGCATGACCAGTATGTTGTCACGGTTGTACTCTGCTGCCAGGTGCAGTGGGCTGATCCCAGTCCGACGAACTCTTGTCTTACTGGTGACTGGTATCAACATGGTGACAATCCTTGAAACAAGAGGTAACACAGGAGTGAGGAACAAGGATGTAAAGGTGAGGAAGAGACTCTGCATCATGATGTGATGGACTAACAACTGCTTAAAAGGTACAAGTGAATGGGAGACCTATAAACACAAAAGATTCTGAAGATATTGCTCCACAAGAAGCAAATGCTCCAAGGAATTAAAAGCTTCTTTTGTGTCAATAATCAACCTCTCTATAGGAGAGGCTGCACTTCCTATTTCAGCAGGATTCTGAGGAGGGAATTCTTCAGATAAGATCAAACCGACAAATTACTTTCAGGAAGATGAACTCAAAGATGTTGGGGAAATTCCTCATACTACAACCCCAACGGCAAGGTCAAAAATAGGAGTATGATCGTGATCAAACATGAACCCCCAGCAGAGACCTAAAGGTCTCAATGAAGGTTTGATGGATTTGTCCTGAGAACAGAAGCTCTAATTTATGACAGCATGAAAGCTGCCATGGTCACTACAGTACTGGGTCAGAGAACAGAACCACCTGTCAAGATTACAAGTGAAACCTTATCCATCATCTAGTTACTCTTGTTCGAAGAGTAGTCTCACTAAAAAAAACAATATCTTCTCTTTCCAACTCCATTAACATTTACGGGAGAACACAGAGGCATTCCCAGACCAGCAGAGACATCTTTTCTATGTTGGGTAGGGTTGTCCTTGTTGGGCTGTCCTGTTATGTCTCTATTTCTTTACACCCACAGCTCACGGTATGGTGTCTTTTTGTGAAGCCCTGTGCGCCACAGGTAGCCTGATATCTGGTCACCAACTCTAAACCAATAGTCAGGCTGAGCGCTCAAATCAAGACCTGGAATCTATTCTGTGCTACAGGACTTCTTCTATCTAACCCATGGTCCTGGTGCTTTTACCTTCCCAGGATGGAGTATCCACAAGACTCACTGGTTTCCTCAAATACAGCCGTGTTGCCTTTTGAAGCATCTCTGGGTTAATCAAGATTTCCAAGTAAAGAACTGGTCCAGCTTCACATTCAACGTTGCCAGCTTGTCAGGAACAAGATCAGTAAGGCAGTAAGGGCTCCAGTCTCTTGTTGATTGGAAGGGTCATGGCCTGGAGGAACCGTCTTGGGTGCCCCAGGCTCAGATCTTGGACCCCGAAATTATCTGGTCTTTCCATGCCTCTCATCCTGACCGCCTTGGTTGTCCACTGGGAGGCATCCCTGGGAGGGTTGTCGTACTGCTAGAATCCCTGTCTGTTCCCGCCTGTCGCTCTCTCGGCAGGAGTCGGGTGGAGAATTGCTGGAGCTGTCCCCTCCCATGATCCCACGTTCTGCTCACCTGGAACCCATGTTTCCATGAACATTCCTGCATTTTAATACCCTGCTCATCCCCTTACAAAATGGCATACCAATCTTCATTCCTGTGTGGAAGTGTCCTTGGGCAAGACACTGAACCCTACTTGCTTCTGGTGGAAGGTTGGCACCAGTGTTTGGCAGCAGAATCACCATCAGTGTGTGAATTGGTCTAAACCCCTTTGTGCCTTCAATGAAGGTACTAAAGTCTTTTACAAGTATTTGGCGATTGCTCCTGCCTGCCTTGCAGCTCACGCTCTCAGTTTCAATCTTGATCTCCAGCTTCTGAAGATACAAACCAGCACCCCTACTGCCAACCATTCCAGTCCAGTCCAGCCTCTTGCCCTGATTAAGACTTCAGGTCTCAATAAACTGTCTGCCTGCTGTGTGCTACTTTGATCTACCAGTCCTCCACAACACCCTTAACGTCCAGTTAGAAACCATGTTATCCAGTACATAAAATAAAATGTTCACAGAAAAAAAAAAATTCTTTGCTTTTTGCTTTGTAGCACATTTTCTCAGTACCTTCTTGAATACAGAGTACTTACTTTGTATACCCCTTTTGAGTAGCGATGTGAATTGGTAATAGTCCTTTCTTCCCCGGCTTGTTGGCATCAGCGTTTTGTGACAGAAGGAGCTCAACTATTTGCTGATGTCCATTCTTTGCAGCTTCATAAAGAGCTGTGGCCCCATCTGCTGCCTGTGTGTTGATGTCTGCACCTGGAGGGAGACAGGGGCGACTGAGATAGGAATAGAGCCATAGGCAGAAGTATGAAACAATGGAATAACACAACATTCATTTATCTGTGCAGTTTTTAGTTACGAGTTAAGATGTGTAAGCAAAGAGAGCACACAGTAGGAGATGTAAAGATGCTGTAGACAACCTGAAACCTAGCAAAACAAAAAAACGGTAAAGCTTGTCCTGTTTTAGATTCTAAATCCCAAACTGTCTTAACAGATTACAGCAGGCAAAAGGAAAAACTCCTGACTGCAGAGTAGATGTGCTAGTTAGTAGGTTAGAAATTGGTGAAGTGAAGGCAGTGGTAAGATGAAGCTCCGCATGGAGCTGAAGGAACTTTTGGGATACCGTGTTTGAGGAGGAAGCGCAATGTGGCCAGCTGCCCGGTCTGAGCTGCTGTGAACAGTGGTGTGATGCCGTAGATGTTGCGAAGGTTGTGTTTGGCTCCAGCCATCATGAGCATCTCACAAATCTCCACGTTGTTTCGGACCACCGCTTCCTGAAGAGCTGTCCAACCCTGAATGCAGAGAGTGTTCACTGCCGCTCCATGGTTTAGCAAGGTGGCCACTATCGCAGGGTTGCTCTTCTCACATGCTGCACAGAAACAGAAAATTTCAGACAGGACGTGGACGTTCAGATTCACACTAGCCAGTGGTTAAAGGCAAGACTATTTTCATTTTCAAGACTTCATTTTTCTTAAAAAAAAATGTCATTTGTTCATAGACACATGTACAGATTTTTACATTAAATTCAACTGATGGCCAGATGTATTTGCATCATCTATATTTTATGATCAAGCTTTGACAACAAGGCCTACTCAGCTCAGCTCCAAAAGCCACGCCCCCTATGAGGAGATTTTGAAAACAGAGGCTTCAGACACAAATGACTTTCTAAGGCTCAGGAATTCTTCGCCTCTCCCTTTCCCTTAGTTTGAAGTGCCAGTTGAAGTCGTGTCCGGATTATTAGTTTTTAAATTTCACCCTCCAAACAGAGGGGTCCAAAATCCACAATTGCGAGAGCAATCCACATTGCGCTGAGAAGTGTTTTTCTTCACGTGGGTGTGTTCTGATCCACAGAAGTTTACATTAAAATGTAAGTAATGACTTTTTGTTGTAGCATGACTTTTTAAAGTTATAAAACTGCTGTTATGTATATTCAAGCGCTGGAGGCTCCACGCTAATGCTAGCGAACTGGCGATTATTGATGACGTCATTGAAAGAAAGTAACATCTGAAATATCAACATCATGTCACAACAGCTATCTCCTTTTGACGTCTAAATTAGGCTTTTCTCGTCCTCTAAACCCTTAGAAGAGTTGGAGTCTAACTTTGCTAGCATGCTCTTGTGGTTTTTCTATCTCAGAGAGGACATCATTCCTTTGAAATCTCGTCATCGTATTCATTGTGTGAGGTTTAGAATTTGAATCTGCTTCTTTTATTCTGCTGTAAAATGGTTCAGCCACACCTGTGACCCCCAATACCTTTGTAGAGTGGAGTCTCTCTATCTGAGTTAGGCATGTCGATTTCAGCTCCTTCTTCAAGCAGAACTTCAACACATCGGAGGTGATTTCTGCTGACTGCGATCAGCAGGGGACTCTCTCCACGTGACGTCCTCTTGTTGATCATCCCTGGCTGAGCTGCTCACAACAAGACAGATAAAGTTATGACATCATCATGGCATTTGATGTGGTGGTTTCTGAGTGTCTGCACCTGTCAGGAGCATCTGCAAACAGGAGTCTTGGCCGAACCACGCAGCCTGGTGAACTGCCAACCAGCCGGGTTTGCTGGGAAGCATCAGGTTAACTTCTGGACACATTACCAGTGCCCTCACTTTGCTCACATTTCCTTCACGGATTGCACTGAACAGAGGTTCCTCCTCTCTGCAAAGAAAAGCTTGTGAGTGGATTTGGCACATTCTGCTACAACAGAACCACACTTAGTCCAACAGGAAAGTTTTATATTTACACTTAGTCACAGATCCACACATACAAGCACACACTTAAAAACACAGATACACATTTACAGGTACGTAAAATACTTTTACACACAAAAGTACACTCACTCATCAGGCTCTGGAGCAATATGGACCACACTACCATCGGATTTGCGGTACGCCACCATTCTCTTTCCAGATCCAGTCAGGAATCGGCTGACAGTCCCATCAAAGGTTTTCCTGCCAACACAAAGACAGGAACCCAGAACCAGGTTCAGTAGCAAATTGAATGGAACAGAGATGTCCCCAGAAACCAACCAGGGAAGAGCTGCATAAGCATTCAGCTGGGATTTATTTCTTGAACCCATCAAATCGTGGGATTTGATGGGTTCAAGGAGCAGCAGCAGCTCTGGATTGCTCATTTTTGGCAATTACAGGCTCTTCAGTTGGTGGTAGCACTACTGTGGAGCTTCAACCAGATTTAACCACATCGGTTTAGCCTACATGCCATAGCTGAATGAAGACGGGTGAGCAGGCAGCACTAGGATAATTGTTAGAAACCAGAACACAGCCCAGCCAGCAAGGCCAAGCGAGTCCCATATGGTTTAAAAGGGGGCAGAAAATGTGGCCCCATATGGGTTTGTCCACAGTTTCTTTGGTGGCACCACCTGTGTTTGCTCACATTGGCTTAAGTGGGGACTCAGTGGGTAGACTCGCTACGCTAGCCAGCCACTCTATAGATAGCAGGTCTGCTCACTACAGCAGAGCTCACAAGCTCAAAGGAGCTCATTAGCTCAATACTACAGAGCTCGCTAGCTGGTTACAGGGGAGCTCGCCAGCTCGATACAATAGAGCTTGCTAGCTCAATACTACAGAGCTCGCTAGCTCGCTATATCAGAGCTTGCTAGCTTAATGCCCACTGTTAAACCGTATGCGGCCAACTTGGCCTTGCTGGTTGGGAGTTTTGGTTTAAACAAAATCTCAAAACAATATTTCTGAACAAGCATCTGGTACCAAAGTATAAATTCTCTCTAATCTGATTAAACAATCACAATTTTGTACTTAGTCAAAACACAAAGAAATCCTTAAGGCTGGACTGCTTACAAATCAGGAGGCTTCTCGTTCGGTGGGTTGGGAGAGCTGTAGTGTGCTGGGGTTTGGGCTGCTTGAGGATCATGGAAGCTACAGTTTGGTGGATTGTGGGGAGTGTGGCTGGGATGGTCCAATTTTCTGTCTGCACCGCTGTGTATGCCGTCATGGCTGTGGGGGGGCTGTGGAGTGGCAGTGGGGGAGCATTGCATGTCGCTCAGGCTGCGTTCAATGGCAAGCTGCAGCAATTCGTCATCACTTAGATTACTGTAGAGAGAGTAATCCTCTAAGGCCAGGCTGGGAGATGAACTCGAGTGCGATGTGCTGGGAGCCGCCATGTCCGAGCTGGAGGTTTGAGTGCCTGGGGAAGCAGGAAGATTACCGAGAGACTTTTCACAACAGAAAACTCCACTGCCCGTTCAATACAAAGGTATATGATAACAACTATACTTAAAGGTGTCTTTAAAAGGAGCTCCTAAACAAATCAGCCTTGAACATATAAGATAAAATTAGATTTAATACACCTAATGTCACTCAATACAGATGACTTTGAAGATTTAGTAATGACTTTTCATTCCTAAGGGTTTTGTAATATCTACCTGATGCCAACAGCATGATGTAATAACAGGGGTGGGGGGTAGTTGGGATAGGACATACACAAAGTTAATGGTTTTATTCCTGGGCTATGTCCAAATTCCCTCCCTACTCCCCAGCTACTAAAGTACTATAGTGTGTAATTATCTAGTGCCCTGGATTTAAAAAACAATTCAGACACCATGCTCACTACTTTTTTTTAAACATTAAATAGGATTTTAACAGTTTCCCAAAGTAAAAACCTAATAAATATGAACATTTTGTAAAGAATATTTATAAATACTTTGTTTTCTGATGAAGAAAACTCAGTTTATTAAAAAAAAAAGTAAAATATGTGTTTTCTCAAATGACAAATCATTCAAATGCAATGCAAGTCTAATGGGCATCAATGCTGTTTTCTTTTTTTGTTTGTTTGTTTGTTTGTTTTGCTTTTACAGACTTCCTGGGGATATCGATTTTGGAATTGTAGATTTAGAAAGCTCAAAAAAGGGAGAGAATACTATATAGTGCACTAAGCAGAGTGTAGGAATATGGAAACACCTATGGCTGGATGTTGATAATAATTTCTAGAAACAATTCGATTTGATTTATAAGACCCTGGATAGATTTCATTCAAATTTTTTTCAGTTCTTCCGATCCACCTAGTTCAAATTCGATTCAATTTAATTTTGAGTTTAAAACATATAAACACATTTGTTTAGAAATACATTAATAATCTATGTTTTGAATATATTGATATTAATCTGATCCAGTTCACATACTGTAAATGTATCAGTGAAATAATGAGATTTTAAATATCATCCAGTGTTACATGGATTCTCTAAAGGAGAAGTTCTAACTAAAATGTTCTGCGTTAGCATTAGTCGTCCTATGGGAAATTCCACTAAACGTTAGCATCAAGCTAGCAGACTTTATAGCTTTATGTGCTAAATCGATCTATATTTTTATGAATCGATGATTGATCTAATAAGTTTAAATCGATTCATGTTGATTGTATCAGCCCAGCCCTAGAAACAACCCTGGTCATTCTTCTGATCTCCAAGGGTCAAAGTAAGTTTCATGAGTTAACGGCTATGTCCGAATTCTATCCCTCGTCACTCTATGGTGGGTTTGTCATTTTGTAATGCTGTCCAAATCTAGAATTCCAAAAATCCAGAAATTTCCCACAAGTCTTTGCAAAACCTAGCGAGCATTGATGCTCACTACATTAGCAAAAATAGACCAGAATTCATTGCGGTTGAACAATTTTTGCGGAAAAAACGTGTTTAAATGTTATTTTTTAATAAACCATCCACATTTTCATCATCAGAACACAGTGGAGTCACAAAAAGAGGTTGTATAATTTTCGTGTTGATTAGATTTTCACTTTGTGAAATCGATGACGTCGTTTCAGGTGTTTAAAAAAACTAAAGAAAAGTAGTGACCATGGTGTTCGAATTGCTTTTAAAATCCGTGGCTCTAGAAAGCCACGCACAATATCGTGTTTTAGTATTTAGGCATTAGGGGTGGGAATTCAGGCATAGCAACAGTTTCATAGATTACTGAGCAGGTGGAGACACTGCCACAGAAATGGAGTTCTGCCCACCTACTCAGTAACTGAATATCAAGGACTCAGTGATGTTGAGCTCAATGAGATTTCAGTTAAGGTAACACTGGTAACGTAAGGCTTTGTTTTGGACCCCAACGAATTCTGCTCCTAAAGTAATGCAAACAACAGAACAAGAAAACTTAGAAATTCAGAAAAACTGTCTCACCAAATCACAGAGTCCCCCAAAGCTTGTAAACAGGACAAGTAAAAGCTCCCTCCTCCCTCAGTCCAGACTGTCATGTGTTCTACGGGGTCTGTGTCAGTCAAAAACCATGCTAGCGTGGGGGAGAGCTTATGTAAGGTTTATTTTAGGGACTTCTTTTTCTAAAGGACCTGTTATGTCACTCAAATGTTGCAGGGGGAACTGGGGTCACATGACACCCAAAGACCCAGATACCCCCATATCTTAGGTAAACAGCAGCTTTCTTTAGGATTCTACATTTGTTTGTAAGTGTAAGACAACAGTGTGATAATGTGTGGAAAAAACAGTCACAGGCAATGAACCATTCAGGACATTAAGGACTTGGATATCAATAACAACCTACAAATCACTCTAGACTTCAAACCTATGTAGCATTTTAGGGTGAATATGAAATATTAATAACTCCAAATCTAATTGAAATTATTAATTTTATTAATTGAAAATTGTATCAAATTAACCTCAGGGCACAACCTTCGTAATGAAGGAAAATATTACTCATTAATGATCATCTGCTACTTCTAATCAATAAGTAATAATTAATCAGTCTCTCACTTCAGTAGTAAGTGTCTTTACTCTTTGAAGGGACGTCTTCAATGAACTTAGAAAATTAAGAGACAAAACAACGACGGTACATCAATGATTATTTATTGTATAAAATTGGATTAACAACAGGATTATTGAGTATAAAGGCACAGAATTGATCATAACTTTCAGAGGTAAAAGATAGAAGCAAACTTTCAGTAACTAGCAAAAATAATAAAGAAAGATAAAATAAAGAATAAAACAAAGTAAAATTCTGTAAATTAGGCTGAGGATGTGTGTGTGTAAATATATGTTCTAAGATGGAATAAATGTTTTAGGAGAGCAGAGAGGAGGTGTTTATAATGCGAAAAGGAGGAATTTAGCATCTAAGATTCTAAATGAGCAGACAACTAACTCTGACCAAAAAACAGCAACTTTTTGGAGCAGGAAAAACTCCTCACCGCGGTCTGAAGGTCTGGTACCGTTGGATCCAACGAACCCAGGTGGAGATCCCCGTTCGTTGGAGAGCTCCGAGGTGTGAATCTGTCCGAGACCCCAGCCAGGTGCAGGAGATGAATCTTGACCCACAGGAAGGTTCGGTTCTGCTCAAGTTCTGTTAGCTTCGTCTCAGGTGGTCGAGGGTAGATTATCCACAAAAAGAAAAAAAGGTAGCAACCAATATTAAAAGTTTCAAAGCTGGCCGGGCTAAAAAACGTATTAATTATTTGGTCGCTAAGAATTAGAGAAAAAGAAAAATTAGACTCTATACGAAAGTTAAAATGACTTGAAAGTTCTATTTACGAAATTAATCGGAGAAAAATGTTGCACAAAAACTCTAAGCATACGCAGAAGTTTTCTCCTCTCGAAACTTCTAAAATGTTTAAAGTTTTCTCCTTTGTTCTAAGTTCTTCGTCTGACATCTGAGTCTCTAGATTGTCTGTTGTAGCATGTCTTCTTCTACTCTTCATCTGTTCTTCATCTGATCTTCATCTATTCTTCTCCTCATTCTGTGTGCATATGTTCTAACTAACTTCTTTCGGCCCTGAGAGAAGATTCCTTCACAGGGATTGGGTGAGAGGTAACCAATCAGATTGATTGGAGTAAAATTTATGACCTTTCCTAATTTAAATGATCTCATGTTACCTGATCCTGTGTCTTTGGTGCAGATATGAGGTCTTAAAGAAAAACACTTCTTAACAAGAAAAATAAAAGAAACATTATACCCTTTTTATAAGAATGTCTCATTCTAACACGTGACTAGTAAGTTGATATCACATTTAAAAGAGGATATATATAAAAAGAATTTAATAATAAAAAAAAAACATATATGAAACCAAAATAAAAGAAAAGGAAGAAAGAGAGAAACTCTTTATCTTAACCCTATTTCACATAAACATGCATCACTTTTAGGTAAATTCACACTTAAAACAACAAATATGAGTGTATTTAACTTGAAACAAAGAAACTAGGAATGCATGTTTGACAAACATTTGGTGCACTTCAAAGTTGTTTTTTTTTATATATATATGGCAGCGAAGTTTCCCATCGCTTTCAGGAAACCTGCAAAATGTCACATGTCAACGATTGTAAATTTTGTTGATTAGCTTCAAAGAGAGCTTTGTGAAGAAAGTGGGATGTTTCTTCCGCTACATGCAGTACCATCACCCGACCATCAGATATGGCTCCAGATGCAGCCCTCCTGCTCTCCAGAGAGGAGTTTTATGACACCTGTACCGGGATGTGAATGTTATCTTCCAGGGTTTTAAGACAAATGGTTTCTTGGAGGGGAGGGGGAGTCGACACTTTAATTAGTCAGTTACTTAGGGAGTAAATTCTTGTTCCAGGGTCTGGAAACAAAAATTGTTCCATTCGGGGGCCTTGACTGCTACACCTAGTTCTGAATCATCTGATGATCTACAAGTCAGTTCAGACACAGACAGCCAGAACATAGAAATCAATCAAAACCTAAAAAACGTCAAAAGAGATTCTTAGCCTCTTGGGACAATGTACACTCCATGAGCGAAACAGGCTAATTTAATAACTGCAATGTTTAATAAAGTGCAGTTGGAAGCTTATTCCATTCTCAGCCCATATTTGAAAAACGCCAAAAAAGGGGGCGGGGCTTGTGGAGCCAGACTGAGCAGCAGAGGTGTGGCTTAGATCTATGATTGACTGTTGGGTTATGTACCATATACTGGGTCTTCAATATGTAGAGTGGGTTGTCCCACTCAACATATTCTTTATTTGAATGAGTCAAAAAGCAAAAAGGCAGTACTTTTAAAGTCCCATTTGTATATGTAAAGAGCCAAAAAGAGTTTATTTAGGGTTTGGGTACCTTGTAAACCTCCGACACTCCCCAAAGGTTTTCACCATGGAGCCTGTCAGGGTTAAAAGGAACATCTTCTGCCCACTTTTAAACCATATGGGACTCACCTGGCTTTGCTGGCTGGGGAGTGGTGTGTCTGTAAAACAACAAAAAAAAACACATGGTCTGATCAGTGCAATGTGTTGCCCCCTCCAGCAGATGGTACCCTAGGCAGCCGCCTATGTTGTCTATCCCCAGGGCCGGCCCTGGATGGTTCACTTTTAAAAGCAAAAGAGATACTTACACTCAAAAAAATGATTCAAGCC
>NC_050535.1:19229090-19230302 GCF_002922805.2 Oryzias melastigma | reverse complement strand
TCCAATGGATCATTTCTTTGAGTGTATATAAGGACAAAATTTCAAACTTACAACTCATAGAAATCACTCCTGAAAGATGATTTTGAATATGAGCAATGCATGGATGAGCACAAATTGTGTCAACCAACCCCGGGCTCCCCTACTTGCCTCAACGCTAAAACTTGCGTAGGATTCATGTTAATTCAGTGACCGGAAAAGGCTCCTGTTGACGCTGTGCGTGCTCGCGTGCGTGCTTGCACAACGTAGGCAGAATTGAGGGGGTGATGGCATGACATGAGCTGGAGCAGACATCCACAGCAGGCTTCGCTCTGCTGGTAGAACCAATAGCTGATACCACCCTCCCGAGACCGGTTCTGATCCAGGATGGATAGTGGACGCACTGCGGGCTCGGAGGATTGGGTTCGACTGGCGTGACGTCTCACTTCCGCGAACAGGGATCTCCTTGGAAACGGATGCTGGCAGCCCCCCCTCCCTCCCTTCTCCTCGGTTGGTGCTGAGCTTGCTGCCCGCTCTACCACAGGAGCCGCTGGGCCGCTTCCATTGAGCGGATGTTTCCCGGCAGGATGGCTCTGAGCCCCCCCAGCCTGCTGAGTGGGCCCCCGGAGGAGCTGCAGGAGCTCGCCTTCATCGAGCGGCCGATCCGCAGGAGCCTCAAGGTAGGAACGCACGCGCGTCCCGTCCACTCGCAGGTGGACAGGTGTAGCACACACGTGCACGTATAGGTGCGTGGGGACTATGTTGATGAAATATTCTAGTTCTATGAAGAAGCGGGGAGAAGGATGGGCAGAAGCAGAGGGAGACCCGCAGCGTGACGCAGTTCCTCAGCCTGTCCATACAGAGACGGAGTTCTGCTGACGGGCCGGGCGCGCGCCTCCGGAGCCAGAACCGCGTGGATGTTAGAATCTGCGTTTGCCTGCCGATCACCTCACCTGTCACGTGATGACAGTGATGACATGTGGGGGCAGAGGTGTGAGCCGCCCCCCTCACGCTGGTTTGTTTGCCCCCAGACTGCTGAGGAGATTGATCAGCTGACGGTGGATGAAGGCCTGAATGAAGTTGAAAGAGCCGTGTACCTGCTCAGGTGAGTTGAGAACCATGTTCCACCGCCACGTGATCTAGATCACGCACTCAAAGAAATGATCCATTGGATGGACTCAATTTAATTAAGGGCAGGTTTTCCATCCAACAAATATGTGTAGTCTGAACTCAAAT
>NC_050535.1:19223979-19228967 GCF_002922805.2 Oryzias melastigma | reverse complement strand
TTTCTGATGAACTACTAAATTTGAGTAAAATGGATTAAATCTAAATGTGTCACCTTTAAGAAGGGCTTGAATCATTTTTTTGAGTGTGTTTGGACTAAACTGGAATGTTACATCTGTAATAAATCTTAATGTATTTATATTGATTTTTTGGCTTTTTTGCAGTGACTTGAGGTATCCTCTGTTGGAATTGGTACTCTGTAAATTAACTGAACTAAAAAAACAGAAGTCATGACTCTGTGCATGCTTTACTGCGTTAAACAAAGCTGTGATTGCTATTTAGTAGTAGGGTATTTTCCATTCTCCTGTGTCGTGGCCCAGTAAATTCTGCAACTCATTTATCAGTTGTGCTAATCCTCAGTCTGGTCCCAGAAGATCCAAACTAGTTCACTGAACTGATTCTTCCACAGACCTGATGTCTGCAGTTGCAAGAGTCTAGACTTAGATACTGCTAGGAACCAAAATCACATAGATTCTCATTCTTTCTTTCTCTATTTTTTAGCCAGGGCCAGGAGATGCAGAGAGCCTGTGTCATCAGTAACTTACCCAGTCTGGTTCGCCAGAACCCTGCTGAGACCTTCCGCCGGGTTGTACCAAAAGTTAGGGTACGTAAAGACCATGTCAAGACCGCTTCAGATGTCAAGAAGTAACAAGTTTTCACCTGACATGCCTGTCTTTTCCAGGAGGTCCTAAATGGAGCCGGTGTTGAAATCCAGCTGGCGGCAGCAGCTTCGTTTTTAACCATCTTGCAGGATGACATCATTCTGATCCACACTCACACCTATTCTATTCTAAAGACTGTCCTGCAGCAACTGAACCACAGAGACACAGGTAAACTCACCTGAACTACAGGAAGATGGGTTGACTTACCTAAAACAAGAGAAACAGCTTGGATTTGATTTTATTGAATTATTTCAAGCATTCAAATAATGGAATGATACAATAAAAAAAGTAAAAAGCACAGATATATCAAACCTATTTCAGATAGAAAGTAATTCATTTATTAGAAAATAAAGAAAAGTGGAATGAAAATGAAAGACGATTCCCTTTTCTTGACAGGGTAATTACTCATTACCAAAACATATTTACACCTACAGCTCACACACAAAACACAGATGATTAATTGTGTGAATGCTTCAAAGCATTCGCACGATATTGATTATGTTCCTATTATTTATTTTTCTTCCGTACGCTTTTTGGCATGTAAAAACTCAATCACACTTTCAGCAATTTCTGCAATCTTGATATTAAAATGTTCAGCTTGTTCAGGACATTATCGGTCGTATTCTTTGTTTTCATAAATGTTGTGATTTTTAAGATATAACACACTTTATGCCATTTTTCAGCCCCTTTGAAATGAATGGGAAGGGGAACACACATTGTAATGTTTTTCTTCTATCTCCAGTTATGAGTTGCATAGTGTAAAAATCAATAAGGTCATACAGTTTTATAAGTCTGGATTGATTAAATAAAGCATGTAAACAAGAAAAACAGCTTTTATGTATGATTTAGATGGTGCCTTTTTGAAGTAGGTTTCAAAATCAGGGGCTGCACGGTGGCGCAGTGGTTAGCGCTCTCGCCTCACAGCGAGAAGGCCCCGGTTCGAATCCCGGCTGGGACCTTTCTGTGTGGAGTTTGCATGTTCTCCCCGTGCATGCGTGGGTTTTCACCGGGGACTCCGGCTTCCTCCCACCGTCCAAAAACATGCTTCATAGGTTAATTGGTGACTCTAAATTGCCCCTAGGTATGAATGTGAGAGTGAATGTGTGTGTGATTGAGGCCCTGCGACAGACTGGCGACCTGTCCAGGGTGTACCCCACCTTCGCCCAACAGTAGCCGGGATAGGCTCCGGCACCCCCGCGACCCCGACAGGGACACAGCGGTCAAGAAGATGGATGGATGGATGGGTTTCAAAATCAGATAAAGCAATAGACAATATTGACTCAGGTAAACTCATGTAAACCACAAAGGCTCAAGTAAACTTACCTGAGCAACAGAGGGAAAAGTAAACTAACCTAAGACACAAGGTAAACAGGTTATACAAATCATCCATGTGTACCTGATGTCTCATTGATAAAGGGGGTCAAAAAGTTGCAGAAACCCAAAACTGGGCATGAACATTGGTAATTTGGAAAAAGTTGGAAAAATGTCTATGAAAATGTAAAATATCTGTGAAAACAACACAGTCTTTTGTTTACATTTTGATCATGAAACACAGAGAAGTTTCCCAAAGCAGAGTAAAGGTGCATCCAGCCAGCAAGGCCAAGTGGGCCCCACATGGTTTAAAAGTGAGCAGAAAATCTGGGCCTCGAATGGATTTGTCCACAGTGTCCCGTGGTTGCCCACATTGGCTCCATTGCTCAGGGACCGTCAGCTTTTTTGGGCGACAATACTAGCTCGGTTGGCCCCTGGGCGGTGACGCCACTCTCTTGCTCTTCTAGACTGGGTGGCTGGCTGGCGTAGCCCAATGAGTGCCCACTTAAGCCAATGTGGAAAACACAGGTGGGGCCACCACAGAAACTGTGGACAAACCCATTCGGGGCCTACTAATAGCCCTCATGTTCTCTTATGGGGTCCAGATGACCCCACTCTTACACTGACGTGTTAGCCCTTCCATGACAAAGACGGACAAGACTTTATGTCTGTCATTGGACACCAGCAAAGATCGAAAAACATTGAAAAAAAGGTGAGCACATTGTCTTGTGGGGTCCAGATGACCCCACTTTTAATACGAACAAGCCTAAGAGAGCGGAAGGGTTACACCATAATGGGCCCACTTGGCCTTGCTAGCTGGGTAGATATGACTATATCTAGATATGAGATACACTATCTAAGTCTGTTTTATCACACCCATAGAAATAAGATGTTCAGACTATGAATTGTAGAAATGAGGCCTGGGCTAATGTTGCCTTAACCCATCCACTCTCCTAGGCTTGTTTACATTAAAAGTAGGGTCATCTGTGCCACAAGACCATGTGTTGAACTTTTTTTTTCAATGTTTTTCGATCTTTACTGGTGTCCAATGACAGATACGAGGTCTTGTCCATCTTGTCCACCTTTGTCATGGAAGGGCTAACACCTCAGTGTTAGGGTGGGGTCATCTGGACCCCATGAGACAGCACGAGAGATAAGTGTTACTGACATTGTTTTTTTTTTGTCCCAGTGGTGAGCTGTGCCTGGTTGGAGACCCTGCTGTCAGCCATAAATGCTCTGCCCAAGGAGACCATCAAACAAGAGGTTAGCTCCAACTCTAACTTCCTGTTCTGTTTGGGATTGTTTTTTTCCTGCTCTTTGTGTGCTGATGTAAAGAACTCAGTGGATGTTCAACATTTTAATGTCTTTGACAGCTGTGCCTTTCTCTTTATACCTGTCCGTCCTTCCAGGTGTTGAACTCTCTTGTCTATCAGACCCAGATGTCTCATTCCCTTCAGGGTCGTTTGGCTGCTTGCCGTATTTTAGGAAAAGTTGCTTCGAAGTTTAATTGTCACATGTGAGTTTCACAATCTGAAGCACAATGCCCCTTGTTCATCACACCTACCTGGTATTGTGAAAACCTGAACAGGTACATTGTCCTCTTGTCAGGGTGATAAAGGAGCTGTTGCCGCTGGCTCGTTCTTTGCTTCAGGATGTGGAACCTGAGGTCCGTGCCTGCATGTGCAATCACCTGGAGAGCATTGCCAGAGCCATCGGGTAACAAACTAATGATGAACTGAATAACAGGCAACCAATACAGACCATATTAGGCAGACCTAACAGAAGCTTTATCTTTGGTTTGTTCTTCAGTGAAGAAAACATCAGGACAGAACTTTTACCAGAACTTGTTGAGCTTGCCGGAGACGAGGAGAACAGTGTCCAACTGGCAACCTTCGACACAATCATCAACCTGATGGAGATGATAGACGGCAGTGAGTGCAGAATGAAAGCTGTCTTTGCTGAGCAAATCCCTGTGGAACATTTGCAGATGCCATTGTTTTTTTTTTTCAGAGGACCTGCTTCGTGTCATGGTTCCTATGGTGATGGTGGTATGCAATTCCGCAGCACAGGTGGATGAAGCAGTTTTGGTGTCCTTGTCATTCCAGTTTGGGAAGCTTTGCAATGGACTGGCTGGTGAGACCAAACACTACTTATATATTTATTTCACCTTGAATCTTCACGGACATAACAGAGGCTGTATGCAGATAGATGTTCAGGCACCACATGAACTAAAGATGAATGTTTTAATAAATAATTTAAGCTCTTTCAGTAAATCAAGAACTTCTATAGATACCTTAAAACAGTGGTCCCCAACCCCTAAGACAAAAAAGTACAAAGTACACAGATTACACTAAAAACACTTTAATGTAATCTGCTGTCAATATATCATTAAGATCATATGTCTGTATTGGAACAATCTGGACAGAATTGGAACATAATAATTGAAAATGTTTTGTCAGAACTTTTTATGTAGTGCCAGAGACAACCTCAATTACAAGCCAAGAATTTATTTATTAAAAAAAAGGAAATAAAATGAATTATTAACAGAATCTTGTTCCAGGCAGACACTCTAAGTACTGACTAACATTTGTTTCCAGTGTATCTGTCAGAAGAGCAGAAGAGTCAACTTCTGCAGAAGTTTAAGCTCCTGTGTGTGGTAGGACTGCAGGACGATAGACAGCAGCCAGACAGCAGCGAGTCAGTTTTGATCCGGTGTAACTGCTGCTACAATCTACCGGTAACTCACACAAACACACACATTAAGCATACAAATAGATTTAATGCCCATGATGTCTTCTGTGTGATGCTTTAACATTTTAACAACAAAGTTTAAGGTTCATTTATTGCTCTAGATTAAGACTGTCAAAAAACTACACTACTACTACTACTAACGCTACTGCTACTACTACTACTACTACTAATGCTACTGCTACTACTACTACTACTGCTACTACTACTGCTATTATTGCTACTACTACTGCTACAACTACCACTAATGCTACTACTACTATTACTAC
>NC_050535.1:19206707-19222560 GCF_002922805.2 Oryzias melastigma | reverse complement strand
CTGCTACAACTACCACTACTACTAATGCTACCACTACTGTTACCACTACTACTGATACTACTACTACTACTACTTCTACTACTACTAATGCTACTACTACTGTTACCACTACTTGTTCTACTACTACTACTTCTACTATTACTACTGCCACTAGTACTACTACTTCTACTATTACTACCACTACTACTACTACTACTACTACAACTACCACTACTACTTCTACTACTACTACTACTTCCACTACTGCTACTGCTGGTAAGATGGGAGATTTCCTTGGAGTAAAAGGTACTTTTGAAATGCCAGCTCTGTGGACAGTGCTTGACTGCACCCAGTTTCATCTGATCTGTTTATTGTTCAATGTTTTGTTTGTCAACTACATGGACAGATTGTTCAATCAGAAACATCTCCCACAGTGTTACAATATCTTAATTGGTTGCCGTAATATTTTCACAAAATAGGATCAGACAAAACATTTGAATCTAGACTTCTAAATAGAAAGAAGCAACTCTTAACTTGTGTCTTTCTCATTTTGTGTTTTGTTTAGGCCATGGTGGTGTTTGTGGACCCAGCTCACTTCGCTTCTGAGCTCTACTCCTCTTTCTCCAGTCTCTGCACTGACCCAGAGGTCAGCGTCAGGCGAAGTGCTGCTGCCAGTTTTCACCAGGTCAGGACATAAACTCTCACACCAACAGTCATGGGATACACTCTCTTACCAAAAGTATTGGCTCACATATGACCTGAAGTGTCATCCCATTCCTAACACATCGAGTTCAATATGACGTGGGTCCACCATTTGCAGTTATGTCAGCTTCAACTCTTCTGGGCACCACAAGTTTGAAGAGTGTGTTCATAGGAATTTTGAATTGGTCAGGTCTCACACTGATATTGGTGGAGAAGATCTGGCTCTCAGTCAGAGATTCCTCCTCCACCAAATTTCATACCACAAGGCAGTCTGAAATGTACCGTTCTCCTACAACCTCCAAACCCAGACTGGTCCATCAGATATCCAGATGGAAAAGCGTGATTCATCACTTCATATTACCAGACTGGATATTTCTTTCAATACACTCACAGCAAAAAATATAAAAAATGTTGACTATAAACATGAATAATTATCTCGGTTATGGAGTTCTGAACTCTGTAACAAGGTAGATGTCAACTGTTCTTCCACAGAACAACCTCAAACCAAACTTCTGAAATATCAATCTCCAGCTGAGAACAATGGATAATTTAGAAGGTTTTTTTCTGTAATTTGTATTCAGGAACTTGAAAGAAACAGGTCTGGCCACTAGCATGATATCCTATAAGGTTTCATTCATCTGGTTCAAAGTGTTTTCGTAACAGTCAGATTTCCCAAGCAATGAGTGAATACAGTTTCCTCTAGTCTTTTGGTAAAAGGTTCCACATCTAAATATCCCACTTATTGGACAATATGCTAAAGCAATGAATTAAATTTAAACTAAATCTTTTTTGGCCAGTAAGTTTAGGTACATATTAACGATGGCAAAATGGCAAATGTTTGCTAATATTGAAAAATTAGAGCTGGGTTGAAAAAAATCGATTAAGTGATTTGAATCGATTTAAGCTTAATAGGTCAATAGTCGATTCACAAAAGATATAAATCAAGCTAGCTTGTTGCTAGTGTTCAATAGAATTTCCCATAGGACGGCTAATGCTAACGCTCGGTTGACCCAAAAAATACATTGTTGACTAAATGAACATCTTTATTTTCTTACAGGTATTACTGTTCGAAACTCTGTTAAGGGAATCATTTTTAAAGTAACTATTTGAGGTCTAAAGCTTTGTTTTTTTCCCCTCATACTGTTGTCTTCTTCTTCTTGAATAAGTTGTACTTCTATAGTGCGATTGCCACCTAGTGGTCAAACTGAAACGTCCTCCAGGAGAAGCAGAACAATGTTTCCAATGTTAATGATCTGAACATTTTAGTTAGAACTTCTCCTTTAGAGAATCCATGTAACACTGGATGATATTAACAATCTCATTATTTCACTGATACATTTACAGTATGTGAACTGGATCAGATTGATATAAATATATTCAAATTAAATAATAGATTTTGATGTATTTCTAATCAAATGTGCATAAATTTATAATCTTAAAATTGAATTGAAGAATCGAAAGAATCGGAAAAAATCGGAATTGAGTCGAATCGTTTCTGGAAATTATAAGCGATACCCAGCAGTAGTAAAAATAGCTAAACTAGCGTGAAAGTTAGAATTTTGTTACAAAAGACGGAATAGGAACAAGATGTTGCAACTTCACCCACTTTGTCACAACAACCTATCTTTGTCCCTCTTTGTTCTAATCTGGTTTACGTGATGTAACGCCTCTTCCTGTCAGGTGCTGAAGCTGATCAGTCCAAACAGCCACCTGGTGCACAAAGAGTTTCTTCTGCTGCTGCAAGACGACTCCCTGGAGGTGAGAGGCTCACTCACACACAGTAGTTGTTCTAACTCGATATAGTGGTGTGCCCTCTAGAGGCCAGAAATCCACCGTATCTCAAGCCCATCAGCTTTTTATTGGTCTTTTCATTGACTGTATAATCACAAGTCACCACCACCTCCCCCTCTCGTGTTCCAAAAAGGAAGTATCTACTGGCTCCAAGAAGCCAAGATCTCATAGACTTCCATAGAGAAATCGACAGTTGTTACTCAGTCATTCCAATGGTTAGAATAACCATTCTTGCTCTGATGCCATTTTAACATATTTTTGCTAATCCTATTGTTTTCACAATATTTTTTCTTTATATCAAGTTATAAACTGACCAATTAAGATGCCTCAGTAAAAGAATGTGGTGCCTGCTGGCTCCAAAATCCTGATTCTTTCTCCTTCCAGTTCACCAAAGACTCTTTTAGCTAATTCTCCAATGTTTATTGACTGTGATCAATACATTCAATCATTGGTTTCTCAGAGTTCTTGATAAAATAATCAAAGCTAACATCAAAATGCTCTTTCATTGATTTACAATCCTTTCCAACTGTGGTCAAATGAGCCGCCGTTCACATTTCCGTGGTCACATCAAGAAGCTCCGTGGAGTCTGGTGGAGATTTTCCAGCGTTCTCAGTCCTGCTACCGTAAGTATTGGATGAAACTCACACCAAAAATCCAGTGATGCTGATTTGACCACAGAAATGTGAACGGCGGCTCATTTGACTGCAGTCAATGTGAAGATACCATCTTCTCTTCTCCAGAACCTGAACTAGACACTAGGAACAGATGAGGGTTTAGTGCATGTGCAGCAGAGCTGTTGATGGAAAGAAGATCATTCATTCAAACAGAGTCTGTCCAAGACACTTTGATTGATTTAAAAGGAGAAATACTCTTAAAATGATTTCTTACTACATTTATTCTCTTTCATAAGAAAAATGACACACAGACATGATAAAAACTCTAAAAACATGATTTTCATCGGAGGGAGACTGTAAGGCCTGGAATCTTGTCATTAAAATATGAAAAATGAATTGCATGTAAATGTGGAAACAAGTTTTGAAGAGATTGAGTTTAGATAGCTTGTTACTTTGTTCAATGTAGTACTGCACATTCAAGGTCTGCAGATTCATGAAAAGTGAAACAATGTACCTGGAGCTGTTCTGTACATGCCTGGTTGCTGTTTAGGTTCTGGACGCTCTGATGAACCACCTGGAGGAAACTCTCGAGCTGCTTGTGTTGGGAGAAGACTCCCTGATGGTAAAGACGTGGTGACATAAAGACGTTCAGTCCCTTGTATCATCGCTGTTTCAAACAGATATCTCCTCCTCTCTCTCTGTTTTCTCTCCAGCTGCCAGAGCTGCTGTCAGTGCTGCTGTTGGCTGAGCAGAAAGTTGGAAGTTCTCTGCGTTGGCGGCTGCATGAGAAGTTGCTGCAGCAGTACAGCTGCTTGGCGAGGCTGCTTTCTGGGGAGCTGCTACATCAGAGCTTTTCCCATCGCATCTTCAGCCTCCTCATCACCAACGTTAGCACTCCATACACCATCCTCTACGTTCATTGCAGATAAAGACTCAAACTAACTCTGCTCTGCTTTCCACGGCTGCAGAAAGTCCTTCCAGTGCAGAAGGAGGCTGCACGAACACTTTGCACCATCATGCGTTACAACCGCAAGCAGGAACAACGGCAGGAGATGATGGAACATTTGATCCAAGGTTGGAGTATCTTCTGCTTTTTCCAGCATTAGTAAAGATGGAAACAGATGTATCAGGACGACTTTTTTGATTGTAGATTTGGCTTTGGGTCGAAGCTATTGGAACCGTCTTCGGTTCCTTGATGTCTGTGAAATTGCCACAGAGATTTTCTCCAAAAAATACTTCAATAAACATTTCCTGGTTCCAGCGCTGGAGCTCGTCCATGACCCCATTGCTAATGTGAGGTACTTAAGTGCTCATCTATCAAGCCACAAGCCCTCATTTGACTCATTTTAAGAAAACCTCAACAGCTTGTCCTGCTCACCTGTTTCTTAGATACAAGCTCTGCCAGCTGTTGCCCAGGTTGCGCTCATCTCTCCGCCTGCCGGCTGACAAACTTCTGCTGCAGAAATTGGACTTCTGCGTTCAGAAACTTTTGTGCAGAGAAAAAGACAAAGATGTGGTGGCCACAATCCGGAAGGTAAACCTCACAAAGAGCTGTCCAGAGTGAGCTGTGATGTAACTATATCCATTATCATTTTCAGACAGTGCTGGAACTGAACAAACTGGACCTGTCAGAACCTGTAAGCTGGAAATCATGTGTTCTCCAAATGTATCAGGCAAACATTTGTTCCACACTACATCTTCTGGGTATGTGCAGTTTCACAAGAGGCAGGAGGTGGACCTGCTGGACCTGAAGAAGAAGACGGAAGAGACTGTGCTGCTCGAAATGGTGGGTCAAAGCCCAGAATATGACACCACCTTGGAACTTGGTCGGCATGGTTTTAATGTCATTCCGCTGTGCTGTCAGGAACAGCTGGAACAGGACGGCGATGGTAAAGTGACCTCTGAGAAGCACACAGAGAGAAAGCGTGAGCCGAACCTTCATTCTCTCAGAAGATTTTTGGATCTAGGCTTTGGTTAACCTTTTCCTCCAACAGGAAGAGACAGCAAGACCAGCCTGACTTTCACCAAATCTATGTCCATGTCCTCCACAGTAGCATCACCACCCTCTGGTAAGATGATGATGATAATAAAGAACATTATTTCTTAAAGTCCCCCATGACCATTTTTTTAATTAAAAAAATCTTCCCACTAGTGTTTTAACTAGGATTATGACATTTTAACCAAAATCCTACAACCTAAATGTCTTAAAAAGACATTTTTCATGTTGATCTGAAGCATCTGAGGGGGTGTGGCTTTTGGAGCTGGACTGATTAGCCCCGTTTCCTTTTATTTCCTTTTATCTGATTGCAGTGTTTCATGTATTAGTCTTCCTCACACAGCAATCTGTCTTGGTGTACCACAGGGCTCTGTACTTGGTTCACTTCCATTAGGTAAAATTGTTAGTCATACATATATATGGAAGACCTGTCAGGTCTTCTAATTTCAAGACTTCTAGAATGTCTTGAAGACTGATTCAGGAGTTTCTTGCTCTCTCGTTAGTTGTATCTGTTTCATTTTCACAGACGTTCCATTGATTTTATTGCTTGTTGAGTTTGTTTTGTCTCACTTCTGAACCAACTGAAATAATGATAGTGCTGAGAAAGTGAATAAAGATGAGGATTTGGATAATAAGGGCTTTCTCCTTCCAGGTAAAGAAAGGAGGAAGCCCAAACTGTCTCGCAGTCGTTCCCTCAGCAGTCAGCCGTCAACAAGCAAACCTGTGAATTCAGAGAGACCACTGTAAGACCCAAACAGAAACACTCCACAGATTAGTGTTGTCTCTGCCTTTAAATTTTTAACAAATATTACTGAAATGTTACCTTTTTCCAGGAAGGTCAAAGATCTGAGTGGCTCCTTTCGACTTGGGAAGTCCTCCGGGTCGGCTAGCAAAGGTAATGGTTCCTGCCACTCAGGATCTTGCGTGTTTCTCTGACATACAGTCCATCACTTCATGTGTTTCACAGATGTGTCTCTGAGAACAAGTCACTTCACCATGACAACCCAGACCACCCCCTTCATGCCAATTCTGATACGAAGTGACAAAAGCCTAACAAGCGTACTGGATAGACCCAATGCCACCTTGGACCACAGAACTACCGGCATGGACTCCAAGAAAAGTGTGATGGAGCACAGCAATAGTGGTTTTTATTCCAAAGACCACAGAACCAGTACTTTGGACCATAGAGAGCATAGAAGTAGCACTTTGGAGCAGCGCAGTAAAACGATGGAGCGCAGCTGCGGGCCGAAGGACAGTCGGTCCAGAAAACTGTTAACGTAAGTCTGGAATTACTTTGTTTTTCCTGCATCTTTTACAAACCCAGAGCAGATTTGTATCTGTAGAACGAGCCTCCTTGTGACGGTCAGACCACGATGTTCTTTGTCTTGGTTTGACATAAACCTAATTTGGAAACTTCATTACCCTACTCCCATCCTGAATGTAACTGTTCTGCTTTAGCCTGTTCCACTCAGTGCATCCAAAGACCTCAATACTGTTCCTTCAGCTTAAAGCAGAGTCAGGGTTACTTCACAAGTCATTCTAAAGGTGCATTCACACCGAATGTGATTCGCGCCACAAATTTGTGTGCCCCGCCCCTCTTTCGTCATGCGATGAATTTGCTACTCGTCACCTGTCAAAAAATGTGTTTCTGAGCTTGACGCCGCGGCCTTATGTGGGAGGAGCTACCAGCTAATGTATTTAGAGTGCTCACTATAAGGAACGATGTCTGTGGATATCTCATTTAGAATGTATGGGAGACACAAATGATGTTAAGAAATAAGGTTTAATTATTTATTATTTACAAAAACATCAGTAATCATGTCTCCATGTTTGGGTTTTTTTTATTATTATTAAAAGATTTTCCAGGTACAGGGGGCTGTGTCTGTATGACAGCCGCTTCCACTGTGTTTCTGTGTTTCTGTGGCTGACCTAAAAGGCTGACTGTCTCGTATTAACCCCAGGGGGAAAAAATACAATCAAGAGAGTTTTTTCCTTATCCTTTAATGTCTTGATGAGCCCCGCCGCGGGAGGGAAAGCCAGCAATCTGTCCAGAGTGGATACCGCCATCACCTAAAAGTAGCCGGATGAGTTCTGCCACCCTGCCGCTCCATTGGGTTAAAAAAAAAGATGGAAGTTCAAGACAAAAATGCTTGTTTTGGATTAATATTCTACCCCTGATAGAGTCACTGAAAACGTCACGTGGCACTTTGTTGCTCAAATCAAGCTGCTGCCAGACCGATGTGTCGCACCCGTCACTCAAGTATGTTCCTTGACTTAACATTGAAACTGGCCGCCTCCGCCACACGAATTCCATTCAGTGTGAATGCATCTTAAAGAGGAAGAAATACACTCAGGCAGAGACTGAACTTGGAGGAGTCACTGTGTCTTCACAGGTTCTATTAACCGAACTAACATTTAGGCCCTAGTTGTTCTTCAGATGAGACAAAGGAGTAATACACTGAATGCTAGTCATCAATAAAATTGTTATTTTATCTCTTTGACTGTTAACTCACCTGCCCATTAGCATTAGCCCAAATGAAAAGTGACAACAGTATTCACACGTAATTTTCTAAATATGTGCAGCCAGTGCGGAGCCTTTTTTTCTTGTCTGCAGAACAAGAACAAGTTGTTATCTGTTTTTACTCCATTTAAACCAGAGGTGGGCAAACTACGGCCCGGGGGCCATATGCGGCCCATCAAGATAATTAATCTGGCCCACCAAACGGGAATACATCATATTGATTATCCTTATTAATGCTTTATTTTTCCTATAATTGTGGTGTCTCCTTATAGATGGCGCTCTATAATACACTAATCTTTGTTTAGGTGCAGAAAGTTATTCTGCATTTATGTGCCCTGCCAAAATCAGCCAATCGGGATTAAAGATAAAAAAAAAATGATACTGTCAGACTGTGGCTCAGGCTATGTAGAACAGGAGTGTAAACTCAATCAGACAGGGGGCCAAAATCCAAAACATACATTAGGTTGCGGACAGAACAGGATAAAAATGTATTGAACACTCTAAACCTAAAATTTTACAAGTTTAAAACCGTAACATTTGGACATAATTATGAACTAGATATATAGCATTACCTGTGATAATGCTAGTGTGAATGCTGTAAGCTGAATTTGGCTGTTGAAGATGCTGAAAATGATAGCTAAAAACACTGAAGCTGATAGCTGAAAGTGCTGATAGCCAGCTAAAATATTAGCAAAATGCCAAATTGGCCTAAAAAAAAAAAAACCTTAGGTTAGCCAAAACAGCTAGCATGCAGCTGAAAAAATAGCTCAACTTCAAAATATCCCATAATACAAACAAAAAAAACCCCCTAAATTAGCCGAAACAGATAACATCTTGGTGAAACATTAGCTAAACTCCAAAATATATTAGTCACTGCCAAGATGGTCCAAAAAGCTAGCAGAATGCTAATTTTTAAAACTTTAAAACCGTACTTTTTTAACATAATCATGAAAAATAACAAAGCAGGAATATAATTCCAGAATAAATCAATTCAAACCTTATATAACTTTCAGTATTTTACTCTACGGAAAAGTAAATTTTATCAAAATTATTCAAGTTAGAAATAAGCGCAAGGTAACATCAGGCCATTAATAACAATAGAATAAAATGATCTGGAGGGCCGGATAGAATTATCCAGAGAGTAATTGACTTTGACCCGTGTGATGTAGAACCAGCTCCTACTTTCTTTCTCTCTACACACACTCGACGCTTCTGCTCTTGTCTAAGCAATCCTCTGTTTTTCCCTGAACAGGAAGTCGGGCTCCTTCAGCGTCCAGTCAGGACAGGACTAACGAAGGCGGGGTCACCATCGCTGCTTCACTACATCTGACAGAAGCTAAAGAAAATTACCCAAAATGCAACACGTCAACAAAAGACACGGCAGACCTTTGTGATCTTTCCCCCACTGACTCTTGATTGCAGGAGAGCGTAACCCCCCCATGTTGTGTATTTTTGCCATAAATCCTAACAATAATCTTCCTGTATACATGTGTAAAGAAAAGCTCCATATTTTTCCAAATATTTCAGACGTGGACAGCATAAGGCAGACGATCTGTGTCGGAAATGAAGTCTGAATAAATACTCATGAAGTCATTCATGCATGTCAGCGGAAGACCTTCCTTTTTCAGGACATCTGAAGCAGACGGCCTTCTCCTGAGGCACCAAACCAACAGACCAAACCAGCAGCTGATCGGTGTGCCCTCTTTGATGACCTCACACTGGTCCAGTTCTTCATCAGGCACAGAAACAGTGTTTGAAAAGCTTTATCATTAAACCCTTCAGCCTGAACCGCCTGCTATCATGTGCTTATTGGATCAAAAACCTAGACTTGGTGCAGCCTTCATCGATCTGGAAGAACAGTCAGCATGTAGGAAGCTTCATGCACTCTTTCACACTAAAGAAGTGTTCCAAAAATGTGTTTCTGATTTTGTGATCACTCAGTCAGGACGAGGATCCACCTGAGACAGGTAATCATGTGGGTATCCTAGACCAGAGGTTTGCAACCTGAGGCTCCTTTACCTCTCCACCTCTCCGGTTTAAACAAAAAATATTTTTATTTTAAATAGTAAACAAAGTAAAAGATAAGTAGTAAAGTGAAAAAAAGTCAACTTAGACTTTATTGTATCCATTCACAAGAACAGTATCACTCGGGGAGGCTCCTCACAATGGTAATGTTTGTAGTTTAACAAAGTCAAGCTACAACATTTTGATAGATTTATGATCAGTAAGCACAACAAAAATTTAAATTCAAATGTTATTGGGCAGATTTTCTAGTTTTGAACAAAATTTAAGTTTTTTGGTTCAAAAGACACAATAAGGTTCTCTGAATGAGCGGTGATGTAATCTGCTAGATTTATGCATTTCCTGCAGAGATGCACCACAAACTGATCTAAACGAACAGGACTTTCAAATATATTTAAATAATTCTGACAAAGCTCACTTTAATAGTATTTTTATTTTGAGACAGAACATGTACAAATGTTTCCTGTAATTAGATGTTCTATAATACACCTTTATTGATGAGTTGATTAGGTATCTGTGTGCCTTATGCAGGGGAACTTTAGCCAGGAAAAAAATGCTAATTTTTTTTTTTTTTTTAAACACATTTTTCTTTAGATATGAAAATCTATTTTCTCACAACCACTAATTTAACTAAACAATTTATAAGTAAAATCTGACATTAAAACCAACATATTTTAACACATAATATCAAAGAAAAAGCTTGAAACAAAAAAATGACTTTATGACTTGATATCATGTTTTATTGATAAAGATTTGCTTCAATAACGTTGGTTTTTCTCATTATCAAGATCCACTTTATCCAACAAAAACCTTCTGCAGAACGCTGCATGAAGCCAACATGTGCCTGAAAGCGTGAGCCTCCTATGGAAAATTCCATTAACCGTTAGCATCGAGCTAGTAGACTTTACCTATAAGTGCTGAACAAATCTATACTTTTATGAATGGATTAATGAGTGATTCAGCCCCACTAATCACAGAGTTAAATAATCAAAAAACTTGAACATTTCATAAATAACTAATGGCTAAAAGACACTATGCTAGCATATCAGGCTGAAGTATGAACCTGTGAGAACAAAAACACAAGGCTAACATGGAATTAGCATGCACAGCAAAACCAACATGCTAACCACTGCTAAAACGGATCCTATTTACATTAGTTTTTTGGACTTTCTACGTCACTTAATCAGGAATGTTGGGCGGAGAGTTTAGTTTTTGAGTGGATCGGTAACCCGCCCCATGAAGAGCAGGGTGCCAGTGGTCTGCTGATAAACGATGAAGATGAAAGGTCTGTTGATGGTGAGTCGGGGAGGAGGGGTGGAGAACACGGCGTCTCTGCTCTGAAGGCCGTCATCGGTGGTCTCATCGACGGAGATGACCGATTTATGGTAAACCTGAGGCCAGAAGAATGTGAGAATCTATGAGTTATTTTTTATATTTTTAATCAGGTGTTTTGACCCAGCATGCAAAGTGTTTCGTTATGTTTGTGAGAAAATTCCTCCCTTAAATTTGAGCCAAACTTTACAAGTTCATCACCCACCTGAGAAAGCTTAGTGCCTTTAGCTCCTCCCATGTTGCTGATGTCAGCGTCATCCCCAAACACCTGAGTTATGTCGAGAGTCTGGAGGGTGTCTTTCAGAGAGTAGGAACTCTTAAGCGTGAAGCGAGGGAGCTGGACCTCCAACTTCCTGTTTTCAGAGAAAGGAAAAGGCGTGCTCGGTTAATGGGGTAATGAGGGGATCGATGTGTGCCCCGAAGCTCTGGAACGTCCTAAGTTTTAACATTCGTGATGCGTCGTCTCTGTCCATTTTTAAAACTAAGCTTAAAACCCATTTTTACTGCCAAGCTTTTAACGTTCCATGAGACTCGGCTCTGTTTTTTATTCTGTTTTTACTCTGTTTTTACAGTCTTGGTTTTTAGTTGTTTTATGCTTATATTTTAGTGTACTTGGTGTTTCAATGTACACAATTTGTAGCAGTCTTTATAAATAAAGTTGATTTGGTTTGAATGCACTGGTTAACAGCAGTAGTAAGTAGGAAAAAGGATGACGGGTCACCAAAGTAGACCTAATGTATAACAAGAGAAAATGTAATTTTTGTCTTAAATTGTTTAAAACTTCACTATGATTTTCCTGTTTGGGACAGGAAGTCTTTTATTTTGAAAGGAAGTCATATGAGCTTCTGTCAAAAGTTAAAAAAAACTTTACTCTTTGAGAAAATGTCAGTTTATCTTAAAATGTATGTATTTTTTCATGTCAAAAAATACATTTCATTCATTTGTATTGTATAAAACAACAATTTAATGATAGAAAGTAGTATCAATTTTTCCTAAAAGGTTAAAAAGAATGTTAAAAAGGGTTTGTGGCTACTATTATCAGTAAGACACCGGTCCAATTGGCTCTTTTCGTAGCAAATGTTGCAGACCACTGCTCTAAAGGAATGGCATAAAAAACTTAATGAGGTAAAAAGCAGAAAGAGGAAGAGTGTGAGAGATGAAGAGGAGGACACATAAGAAAAGACGAGTGAGGAGCCTCACGTCTTCTTCAACTGCCGGATCCAACCATGAATTTTCTCAGCTGTGACTTCGTCCTCCACAGCAGTGATGTCAACATCCTCATCGGGCAGCACCACCAGCATGGCTGCTCCGTCCGCCATGGGCAGCTTCAGCACGCCGGCCTTCACCGAGCGGTCATACGCCAGGAAGTACTTATCGGCCCTGAACATCATGGGAACCATGACCACGTGGTACTTATCCACGAAGAAACGCTCGTCCAGCGTGACCGAAGAGTTGAAGGGTGGGTTAAAGCGGGCTGAAAGATGCAGAATAGTTTCACTTCAACCTCATTTTATCAAAAAATAATAGCGAGAAAACGTATATTAAGTTTGACTAATCAAACCAAGATGTATCTGCAGAGCGCTTTTCTAACTGACGTAAATCAAGGAGGTTTATGGAGCTATAATCAGGCCCATAATATTTGAAACCCAAATAAAACAAACGTAAAAAAAACATTGTCCCAAACTTTTTGCTACTGTAAAATAAACTCAATTACTTTCAGCTTCAAATGTTTCAAAATTCAAAATTTCAATTTCAAAACTTTTTTTCAGTTTCAAACATTTTTTTTTGTTGTTGTTTTAAATCTGAAAATTTCAGTTTAAAAACGTTTTGCCTCGTTGTGGCGCGTTGGGGCGGGGCTAACACGACGGACCAATTAAAATGGATGAGGGTGATAACTTCAGCTGCATTCACTGACTCTGAAAACCGTGATAGTTACGGTGAGCTGAGAAAATGTCTGTACTGTCTGTACTATCGTAGTCTGTCCCATGACGGGTGTAAAAAGCAGTTTTATCGCGTACAAACCACGTATCCAAAATGCTGCTCTAGCATGTTCGTGTTAGCCCCGCCCCACTGCGCCACAACGGGGCCAAAAGTTTTAAAACTGAAATTTTCATATTCATATAAAAATTTTAAAAAAGAGTTGAAAGTGAAGACAAATATCTGATTCAGAAAAAAAAGCTTTGAAATTGAAATTTTGAGTTTTTAAAAAATGAAAATAATTTAAAATAAGTTTATTTTAGAACAGCAAAAAGTTTGGGACATTTTACATTTTTTTAGCCAAACATCATGTTTGGTAACACATAAGATTCCTTAAAAAAACTTTATTAACACATTAACAAACATTAATCGAGTGTTTATTTTTTACGATTTTATTAAGGCATTTATTAGCACAATAAGCCAAAAAAGGTTTAATAACATATTCTCTAAGATGTATTAACATCTAATTTTCTACAAAGACCATAATAATAAACTGATTACAAGCTTAACAAATGTATTAACTATCTTTGTCAACATTTCATTGAGTGTTTTGCAGGACCTCATCTAAAGTGTTACCCAATATTTTTTTCAATTTTATTTGGGTTTTAAATAATATTGACCTAATTTAGTTAGCTCCATAGATGTTCACATAAAAACTATTTCTAATTTTGAAAATTAAAAGCAAGACAACAGAAAGAAAAGTTATAAAACACACAAACACTCACACACAGCAGAATGAAGCTTAAAATAGCAGCAACCCTGTTCACTGAGTGGAGGATCCCTCTGAGGAAAGTGACCAAGTTAAGTAACCAGATAAAAAACTGCCGTTACATACCTTGGTAGGAGGCCACAGAGGCCAGCAGCAGCTGGGTTTGCGAGTCCAGGCTGGACACCAGCTCACGGATTTTGCCTCCAGTTTGCTCCTGAGCCCAGTTGTTGATGGCTTCTTCAGATTGAGCAGGCGAGGTGTAGGATAACTTCTGGATCTTCCCTCCAAACTGGGTCTGAACCAGATCCTGAAAGTCTGTTGACACCTGGAAACTCTGCCCAGGGAATATGGCCACGCCCTGTTGCAGGTTGGCTGCATCCCCCCTCAGGACCACATTTCTCAGAGTCCGGAACAGATCTGAGAACACCAGAAGAACAGTTTTACACGCCTCCACATTCTGACGTCTCACCGCGTCTTCTGCCTCCTGACGTACCTGGAAGCATCTGATGCTCCAGACCGGTCAGTGCGAGTCCTCGGAGCAGCTGTTCTTGGGTTGAACCACCAGTGCCACTCCATAACACAAGCAGTCCAGTTGACAGCGTGAATGGCGACAGGAAGAAATTTTCATCTGTTCGGCTGGCGATGGCTCGGTACACGCGAGCGCTAAAGTCTGAATTCCTATTTGTCAGGTCAACCACAGCGGGGTTGATGGTCTCTTGGGAAGCTGGACCGAGCAAGAGGACAAGGAGGAGGATGACTTGTGAGAGGGGGGTACAGGAAGTCATGATCCCCTCTGCAACAGACAAGGCAGGTAGAGGAAGAGAGAACTTCAGTTTAATGAAGGTTGTGACGTTAAGGTACACCTTCTGTCACCTGAGGAATAAACAAAGTTCTAACTAGGACTGGAAATCACTGGGTACCTCATGATATTGATGATATCACAATACTGCAATAACTGGTAAAAATCATCTCTAGTAACTCACATTATACAAACCAGGGGTGTCAAACTTAATCACACAAGGGGCCAAAATCCAAAACACACCTTAGGTCACGGGCCGAACAGGATAAACATTTATTGAACACTCTAAAACTACATTTTAAAAACTTTAAAAATTGATATTTTTAACATAAATATGAACTAGATATATAGCATTTCCCGCGTTAATGCTATTGTGAATGCTGTAAGCTGAATTTGGATGCAGAAGATGCTAGTGCTGATAGCTGAAGATGCTGAAATTGATAGTTAAAAATGCTAAAGCTGATAGCTGAAATCACTGAAGCTGATAACCAGCTAAAATATTGGCTAAATGCAAAATTAGCCTAAAAAAACTTTGGTTTGCCGAAACAGCTAGCATGTAGTTGAAAAAAACAGATAGATTTCAAAATATCCTTAAAAAATGAAAAAAAAAAGTTAAATTAGCCCTAACGGCTAGCCTGTAAATATTAGCTAAACTCCAAAATAGCCACACAAAAAAAGAAAAAAAGAAAAGCATAAATTAGCCAAAACAGCTAGCATTTAGCTGAAATATTAGCTGAACTCCAAAACAGCGTAAAGAAAATTGGAAAAAATAATCCAAAACGCTAGCAGAATGCCATTTTTTAAAACTTTAAAACGGTAACTTTTTTTTTACATAATTATAAATAATAAAAAGGCATGAATATTATTCCAGAATAAATCAATTTAAACCTTAAACAACTTTCAATATTTTACTCTCATTTAGTTGCGATACAAACAGAAAATGTCATATTTGAGTGGATTATCGATTATTTATTTATTTATTTGCTGCAACAGGAGAATCGTATTTGGCAATTGGTCAAAACTTTATTTTAAAAGGAACTTGGACGTATCCCGGTAGGTCAAAAGTTAAAGCTGTTATTTATTAAAAAAAAACATAACACTTTTCCCCCAATTACTGTAAAGATTTAAAAGCAACATTGTATAACTAAATGCCTCAACCCCTTGATGCTTAAATGTATTTCCAGCTATTAAAAAAACAACAACAACAACAAAAAAACGTAGCATTTTAAGCAGATGCTAAATTGAGGTACTTTTGGAGCAGAAGTGGTTTGATGCATATTTGCATCATTAGAGGATCAAGAATTTAGTTGATAAATAAACTTAACCCCTTCAAGGCTGTTGTCTGAAATATGCCACAAATGCAAAAACATAGAAAAACAAAAAAATAAGTTAGTTTTTTTCATAGCTGGAA
>NC_050535.1:19145182-19206587 GCF_002922805.2 Oryzias melastigma | reverse complement strand
ATGTTTTTTTTTTTTTTTAATGGGACCAGAATATATTAGCAACAATTTTGTTTGTTTTTGTGTTTTCTTTATTTCCTAAATGGAGAATTCACTCCAAAAGGCTGTTATTTAGATTAGATCATCTGCACCGAGACAGCTGACCCCAGCACCACCTAAAACACCCCAGATGTGAGGGAAGCCACGCCCCATTCACCTCCATCCCCTACAACCGAACCGACCCAATGAATCCGGATCAACTAGAACCAAAGAAATAATGGAACCACTTCTGGAGCGTCATCATCATAAATATGAAGCTTAAACGCATCAAGTACCTGCTCCTGACCGCCATCATAAAATCCGACTCCACGGCTGGTAAACATCCGGTCAGCGGAGCCGCGCCTAGTGCGCACCATGACGTCATCTGTTTTAGTTTACAACCCAACTGACTCCACTTTAAGACCACAATAGCTCTGGTTTAAGAAAACAAACTCACCGCTGATGAATGCTGCAGAAGAAACGCTGCTCCGCCGTGATGCTGGCCGCTGCACGCACTGCGCATGTCCGTTAATCTCCCGGAAGCAACAGGACCACCCTAGTCCGCCCTTTCAAAATAAAAGCCTTGCGAAGAACGAGTTTGTTGTTACTGACTGTGTGACGGCATTTCTGAAATTATTTAACAGAAACTCAAATCCAGAAGCTGTTGAATATGAGCAGACATTTTTTATTTTCATTGAAATCTAATGATGAGCTTAATTTAAAAGCTTGAGGATGTGACTAGTACTCAAAACAGAATCCAGTATACTTTTGCAGGTCAGTAATGATGATTTTATTTAGTAAAACTGTTGTACATAAATGTAATCCTACTAAAAGCGGAATTGAATTGCACTGTTGACCTGATATTAACTTCCACAGTAGTGCAGTAAAGTGGTACAATTGTAGCACAAGTGCACTGAATGAAGTGAGCAGCAGTAAGAGTCATTTTTGCAGAAGTCCTTGAGGAAGTGCCGACAGCCCTGTGCACTCAGCAGTCTAACAGACATGTCCAAGTCTCAAGTTACTCCAGAACTGGGACTCCACGGACCCCCTCCCTCCAAACACCCACATCTCGTTTGCTGCGGGCCAGGTGCGGAGCAAACACCACCTCCAGCCGGCGGAGGGTGCTGCTCTGGTCGCCACGGGAAACTGTCGTCTGATGTCGCAGCATCATCAACCGCATCATGACCTGATTGGCCCAGGCCAGGCCGAGAGCAGGAGTGACGGAGGAGGACAGCGGTCTGAGGCAGAAGGACGCACAACGGCTGGGATTGAACCTCAATGCTGGATTGAGAAGAATTTCTGAGAAGATGGAAAGATCCTTACCCCAGACTGTCATCATCCTTCAAAACATCCATGACCTGCAACACCAGCAACAGACATCAGTAGAAAGTCTGAATCTTACAGCGGAGAAAGGAGGAAGCCAACTGTTGAATGCTTAGTAAGCATTCACACTATAATGATTTGTTGCACGTAAAAACTCAATCACACTTTTAGTGATCTCAGCTATTTTTGTATCAAAACTTTCAGCTCGCTCAGGACATTATTGCTTGTATTTTTGGTACTAATATACTTTATAGTTTTTGAAATACAGAGCAAAATATGCACCAGAGTAATAATAATTGAGAAAGTCTTAAAATTTCAAAATTTTAAGTAGATTAGCAACAAGCCTTTAAATGTTTTCATGGGCTATGTTTTCATCTTTAATAGTAATTTTCAAATAAAGTTGGAATATACCTATTATTTTAGTAAGATGCCAACATTTTTGGCTAATTTGTTATCTACTGAGATTTTTTAGGCTAATTTAGGGCTTAGCTTTTATTTAGTAACATGGTAACATACTTGACTAATTTACTTTACTGAGGAATTTTAGGCTATTTTGGAAAGTAGCCAGTATTTAAGCAACTAGCTAACCTTTTTGGCCTGTCTGGCATCTACTGAGGTTTTTAATGCTAATTTGGGGTTTAGCTTAGATTTTAGCAACATGCTAACATTTTGGTTAATTTGTCATCTACAAAGGTTTTTATAGCAAATTTAGAGTTAAGCTTCTATCTTAGCAACATGCTAACGCTTTTGACTAATTTAGTTTACTGAGCAATTTTAGGCTATTTTGGAGTTTAGCTAATACTTAAGCAATGAGCTAGCCTTTTTGGCTAATTTGGCATCTACAGCCCTTTTTCATCATTCAGTTGGATATTAACGATGAAAACTCTTCTTGGAAAGAGAAGAGAAACATGCAGAACTTTATTAGTTTGTAGAAAAACAATAAGAAACTTCTGATGCTCTGAAGTGAAGCAGTAATGTTAAAACACCAATTCTGATCTAAGCAGATCTGATGTTTAGCTTTTAATTGCAGTAATACAGTTTCCATGAAAACCATGTCAACCAGAACCCAGATGAAGAACCAACGGCTCCATGTGATTCTTGCTGATTTCATGTCTTTCAGTCACAAAATGAGAAAAATGGTTTTTAAATGTGAGCATCTTCATCCAGAGTTTGTGACTAAATGTGACTAACAGCCGACATGTTTCTGACAGAATGTTTCCTTCAGTCCCCTTACCTGATTGATGCAGAGGACAGGAGTGGTGAATTCCTGACTCAGCTGGTGCAGCATGGTGGAGAAGGTGAGCAGCTGTTTGTTCCTCTCCAGCCAGTCTTCTGTCTGAAACTCACTCCTGAACAAAGCTGCCACCGAGTCCACCACAATGAGCCGGACAAGACCTGCAGCCAGCAGGACAGGGGCGCGACGGGACAGGCACACCTGCAGGGAGTCCTGCAGGCAGACAGAGTCTTCAGCCTACAGCCGTGACACCAGAAGCTGAGCTAAGCAGAGTTCAAATTTACCAGATCGGCAGCATGCTCGATGTAAACGTGGTCACTGAAGTGCAGGCCGCTGATCACAGAGGGAGGCACCTCAGAACGGAGGATGGCCTGCTCCGAGATCATCTGCTGCAGCCGCCGGATGGGGAAGGAGTCCTCAGTGCAAATGTAGAGTGCTCCTGCAAGACATGCTGCATTCACTGAGTTGTCTGAGAAAACGATGTGTTCACTGACTTCCCAGAAAGAAATCCTATTTACTCACCGGCTCCTAGGCCTCCATGCTCAACAGGGTACTGCACAGACAGGGAGATCTGCAGGGCCAGCTGGGTCTTCCCAGCTCCACTGGGTCCTGACAGCTCAGTGATGCCCCCAACAGGCAGACCCCCTCTTAACAGGCCATCAAGAACGGGACAACTTACGCTTAGTCTGAGTCCGGATTCACACCTCCGACACTCGCCGCGCTGCAGCTGCAGTACTGAGCAGAGACAGAGGAAACACCGGTTCTGAAGGGTTGCAGAACTACAACGTCCTCCAAGACGTCACTGCCTCACCTGTGAGAGGGGCGTGTCTTCTGCAGACGGCAGCGGCCACTGTCAGCAGCTGATGCACCTCAGGCTGGGCCAGCCCAGTGAGTCTTTGCACATCCACAGCAGGCAAGGACAGAACCTCACGGACGGACTTCAGATGAGCTGCAGAAGGAAACACATGGGACAAATGATACTGAGCCTCTTAAGTCTGTTGAACGCATCATCAACCTCCTCATGTAGCTTTGCAATGAGACTTGCATTTCTGCTGATGTCATGACATCAGTGATTATGTATTCTGACTTTGTGTGACTTATTTTGCAGAATTCTTTATGCATGTTCTCCAAGACTGAAGACGTGGTATTTCAATAAAGGATTTTTTTTTATTTCAGGCATCTACAGCATCTGGGCCCAAAATGCAAACAGATGCACCTTTCCAAATTTAAATTAATTCCAAGTTGGAGGAGTTCAGCTTTTCACACACCCAAACTATAATTTACAATTTATTCTTTTAAACCTCCGTATATATACAGCATATATATATATATATATATATATACATATATAGTTTGGCCACTAGATGGTGATCGTGCTATAGCAGTACACTTTTTTTCAAGAAAATAAAGCAAAATATGAGCAAAGTATTTCAAAACTAAATTTCAAGACTATCATTTAATGACTGTGTCATAATAAAAGAGCAAAAATCACAAAGATGGCATAAAATCACTCATATGAAAGTGTGGAATATTCCGCCAACAGTAAGTTAGCTAGCAGAGATTCTTCCAAGAGTTTGAAAAGAAAAAAACAGTAATAAATAAGGTGGGAAAAAAGGAAAAATAAAATTCTTGCTACCCTTCCAGAAGTGCAGGAAGAAAAATCAAATGGTAAAAAGAGCAGAAAACTCATAATAAAATAAAAAAGATAACGACAAAATAAGACTTTTATGGCAAAAGGAGGAACAAAACATTTTTATTTTAAGAGTTAAACTCCCTCTTTAGTAAAACCTGACAACTTAAAGAAACTACATGTTACAAACGTTTTGCCCTGGGTAATGATTTCTAAGAAGAAATTATAAATTTGACCACAGAGAGGGCCCCCCATAGTGTTTGCCCATGACCCCTAAACTGCTTAGTCCGCCACTGCATATATGATGTATGAAGATAGTCAGTGGAAGATACTCGTACTTCTCTGGAGTGCAGAGCGGATCCTCGAGGGAAGCGGCAGCTGATCCCACACCATCACACGCGCGTCCCGTTCAGTCCCGTTACAGCGTTTATGTTTACTGCAGGGAAAACCTCCCGCCCAAACCAGTGACGTCATCCAGAGCCGCGGCGGGTTGGATCATTTGTGTGTTATGGGGGGGTTGGCGGGGCTTCCAAAAATCTTTAAAACATTCCACAAAATGTATTTGCCTCTGACTGACACTGCAGAGATGAATGAAAATCCCCAGAACCAGAACTATTGCTTAAGATAGGAACTACCCTCGGTTCTAACAGATTTCCTCCATGGTCTTTGGTCACGCCTCCCCCTCGCGAGCTGTGCGACTTGCTGACGTCACATTTGTGCGCAGTCAAAGAAAACAAAGCTGGTAAATATGAATTTATGAGCTATAAACGACTTTTATTAGTAAGTAATTTGTGGATAAATTCGGGGTGGGTCTTTGTGAGGGCAGAAAGAACTGAAATCCAACCGAACATGAAGCCGAGCCTTTCACTATCCTGACACTAACGGTTCAACTGAGCCATTGGGTCTGCTTTGGTGCACCTGGACTGGAGAAGCGAAGCAACTTGTGAGCGGGGTTCGAGTCCCGCTCACAGCCTGATTTTGAGTCCACCTGAGGGTCGCTCGGAAGCGTCGGACCTGCGAGCACAGGTAAAAGTCCAGACGCCGCGTTTACTATAGGAGTATTTTGGTCGTTTTGAATAGAACTGAAGGGAAATTGATTTATTACTATAGTAACTCTTAGAACAGATCGGACAGGAGAAAAAAAATGCTTTATATATATTCATATATATATATTCTTCTACCTTTGGTCACGTGATCAGCTCGTCCTGTTTCATCCCCTGACACCCCTCAGATCACACCCCCCTTCGATCTACCATGAGCTCCCGGGTGTGCAAGACATGTGGAGGGGGCGACATAGATGTGGACCAGGCTCGGGGCAGCGCAGTGTGCACCAGCTGTGGTTCTGTTCTGGAGGACAACATCATCGTCTCAGAAGTCCAGTTTGTGGAGGGCAGTGGGGGCGTGTCTTCTGCAGTGGGACAGTTTGTGTCTTCTGATGGTAAGAAGCAGCTCAAAAAGTTCTCTCTCTAAAATCAGACCTTTTCACTCTTAATTCCTGAAGATCCAAGAAGCTTAGTCAAACCACATCTTTATTCTTGGATGTCAGTTCCATCAGGTTCTGCAGAGATGGATGCACGGTGATGCAGAAAGACTCATTTTAAAACCAGGACCATTTCAGCCTGTGCTGTCACATGCTGCTGTATGAGGTCCAGGTCAAATCCTGAGCCCCAAATCAGAACTTTAATGCATACGAGTTCAGAATCTTTGCTGGCATTTAACTTACAGCTTTAGAAACAGATCAGACAGTAGATGAGGGGAAAAAATTATCTTTAATAATTTGCAGTCAACCTTCAGCTGATCCATTTGCCTGCAGAGGAAACAAAAGCAGAGTGATTATTTGTTTAGAAGGTCCATTGTGTGTGTTCAAACACTGTTGCAGTGTATGGTCTCAGATTGTGTTCAGGTAGAACTATGATGACTTTATTAAATTGCCTCACATTGCTCCTTTTACTTTAATTGAAACAGGCAGGCATTGAGGGAGTAATGAGAATAGAGAAACTTTAGTTTTTAAAAACAGATATTTAGACCTTTTTATAATAGTAGTTCAAAGCAGCTGATAAGAAAACTGATTACCCAGCATTCCAACTCATCACTTGCACACAAATCTTGTGCTCAAATGTGGTGAGTGCATCAGTTTTTGTGCACACTTTTTAAAGATTTGTGTGCAGTTGGCTTTAAGCTGTTGTAATTTAAATTTGTATGTGTGTACATTTTGTACATGTGAATACACAATTACAAGTACTTAAAGTTACATAGAAAATGTATTGTTTAAGTTAGAAATTAAGAATTGCACGCACACACACACCCACAAGTTGAGGGTGTTAAACCAAATCTGAGCGTGGCTGTGTCTGCAGCTCACTGCTCCCACTGGGAGGTCACATGTGTAGAATAGGGCTGGGTTGAGAAAAATAGATTCGATTTTAATCAATTTAAGATCAGATTAATAATTCATCAAAATATAAATCGATTTAGCACATAAAGCTAATGTCCGCTAGCTTGATGCTAATGTTTAATAGAATTCCCATAGGATGGCTAATGCGAAGTTGACTTAAACGTACATTGCTGACTAAATGGATACGTTTATATACTCAGGAATTAATTTTCCAAACTGTTTTACAGAAATATTTTTTAAGTAACAATTCATGGCCTAAAACAGTTTTTTTGCTCATACCATCTCTTGGAATAAAGTGTAATGCTATAGCGTGATCGCCACCTAGTGGCTAAACTGAAACTCCCTCCAGGAGAAGAAGAACAATGTTCATGATCTGAACATTTGTTAGAATGCCTTTTGAGAATCCATGTAACACTGTATGATATTAACAATCTCATTGTTTCACCAATACATTTTACAGTATGTGAACTGTATCAGATCAATATAAATATATTCAAAACAAATTATTAATTAATTTCTAAACCGCTAGATAACAGCTAATGGGACTTTGGCTTTAATAGGAAGGTTGAGTAGCCTTTAGATCAGGGGTGGGACACTGTTCTACTCGTTTCCAAGATACCCTACTGTTGAGTTTTAATTTGGACACACCTGCTTCAGGTAATCAAACCATATTTAGAGTAATACCTGGAAACATGTAGATACATTTGGCCCTTCTGGGCAGGAATTCCCAACACTAGTTCTTGGCACAAATGTTTTAAGACAAGATTGTTTCCCCCAGACTGAAAGTGGGAACGTTTCAGATTTGTTGATTTTTTTGTAGATTCAGATTAGTATCGTGGACTCTGACCAGACTAGTCACACAAGTCATGCAAAAGGGGTGGATCTGAATATCAATGCACCGTATTTACCTGTTCGTCTGATAAGACCTTGATGGACACTAGTCCCTCGCAGGTCAGACTCTCCTCCACAGCTCAATGACCTCCTCTGGTCCAAGTCTTCTGAACTGTTTTCTAGAGTCGACCAGGATGCGACTGAGGAGTTCATGTTTTTTGTGTTGAACCCCATCTGGTGCGCAGAGCTGTGGAGGTGCATCCTGGAAGTCATCTCTGGATTCTGGACCACAGATCGAACATTTCCCGTATCTCCATATCCAACATGAGGCATCCCTGATGGGGAGAGAGAGAGAGAGAGATCAAACGAAAGCAATTGCTAAAAAGCAATAATTTAATAACCGTCAATTCTTACCTGCACTTTGAAGGTCACCTCCCTCAGACAACTCCCATTTTTTTTGGCCCGTTTCCACCAAGGATGGGACCCATTTCTTCTGCTGTGTTGTATGCTTTGGGGATGGACCAGTGCCTGGTTTCAACGGATCTGGTTTGATCCCGTGTAGAGTTGGTTCCTGCAGTGATGAGACCTTTGATCCCTGAAAGGCATGGTCCTCCCTTGTGTTTGAGTTTCTGTTGTCGAAGATCTGTTGGGGTGTCCAGAGGTTCATCTGTCTGCTTGATGCATGAAGGTTTTCTGTCTGAGGGTTTACTTTCTGGACTAGAGGTTTTTGGTTGAGATTTGGGCTTGAATATTTAAATTTACTTGGAGGTTTGACTCTTATGCTCTGAACGTTCTTGTTTTCCATCTCACCTCCATTTGGGGCCTGGGCGTCTCTGCTTACCAGGGTCGTTATTCGGGTCCCAAGAGGCTCCAGTACTTTCTTGGACCAGTCAGTGACCTTGTATGTGGAGGAAATTGGGGCCTGTGTTTTGTCTCTGCTGGGCACAAGCAACTTATCTCCAATGTGGTACTGTGGTGGTAGGAGTGGGTGGAGGTCAGGAGCATGAGGCAGTTCATGTGAACTTGCAGGCTGGTGGATTGGCCCTTCTGTGTTAATGTCATAACCTGGGGAGCCAAGTGGCTGAGTTTTCTGACCCCAACCCGTTAGATCTCCACTGCCTAGAGTGTCAGAAATCCCACTAAATAACTTTGACAAGTTTTCATTTGGTCCTTCCCAAGTTGGCCCCGCAGGACTCTGGTTCGGCATCTTGAAACGTACCCACTGTGTTCTACCGTCTGGCAACCTGTTCAGTCTAGACAGAACAAAAAGTTACACACCAGTAGCTTTTAGTCACTCGAGAAGGTCAAGTGCAGGAACCTACTCTGGGACCTGCTGTGTTTGAGTTTCCAGAGATTTTAATGGATTTGTGGAGGCAAGCCGGTTGGAATTCAGCAGTTCTGGAATTGAGTGACTCTTCTCAGGTTGAAGGGTAAGGCTCCTCTGGGGCACGTTTTCACCTGCCGCCACGTTAGGGGGAAACTGGTCCAGGGGGGAGTTCGGCTGATGTGGACACTGTTTGTTCTGAGGGTCTGCAAGAGTAGGTAAAGATTAAAACCTAAAGTAGGCAGAGTTGTTGTCGTCACTGAACTGACCTTTGTGGCTCTGAAAGACTTTGATGGATCCAATTCCAGGAGCTTCTGAGAACCGGTCTACAGATAATCTGTTGATGGAGCTGAGGGGGTAGAAGCACCTCACCGTTACCCTGTAGAGAGGACAGTATTCAGTACTCTGTCCTGACATTTTTAGATTCTGCGACACAGACTTCTCACTTGAACTGAGGCTCCCTGGAGATGAAGTTTGGGCCGTCTGCGATTAGTTGCCGATCGTGTAGAATCTCATTCTCGTAAACCACATACCAGTCCCCTGTCTGTTGGAATGACTAGTCAGCTCTGAAATGCCATCTTTTACCATCACCTGCTTTGGTTAGTAAATACTTAACACCCATCAAGTTCTGCTGACCCCAAACAACCCATTTGTTTTGCATTTGTCTCCTAGCAAGCCACTATCTTTAAAGAAGAGTCCTACCACAGCTCTGGTCCCACAGGAGTCCAGCTTAAACTCAAACAGAGCTCTGCTTGCGTCGGTCTGTTTAGGCCTGCAGTGGCGGTCTAGCAGACTGGTCCTCTCAGGCTGTACTGAGGGCCAGGTGGAGGTTGGGGTTGCCACCACTGTCATGGTCCCATCTGGCGAGCAGACTGAAACACACAGAAACTCTCAGATGGATCAGGGGACACAAACATGATCCAACAGTATACCTATCATGTCTCTGGTTTTGAAGAGGCAGCGTTTGGAGGTTGATGCTTGGATCTCCAGCGTTTTAGAGTCTCTTAAAAGGAGTTTGAATGTTGCATAGAAGTTTGACAAGTTGATTTCCTAAGAAGTAAAGCAGAATTTAAGATTTAGTCCAAGTTTTCCATATAGCACAAGATGTGAAATACAAAAAACAGATCCAGAATGTTAGCACACCGTTTGAATCAGGTCAGTGTTAATTTAGGACGTCAGATATCCCAGAGACTAGTGCTAGGCGATATAATAAAGTCAAATGAAAAACGTTTGTGAAGAGCACAAAAGTTTCAGTAGAAAAACAAATTTTGCACAAATGTTCAGCTATGTGTTTGAAGGTTCATAGATGTTCAGAAGAAGATCTGTTTATTAAAAGCAGAAAAACTTGTTCGATTTTTGTTTTAATAGTCTTCGTTTGCTGTTTGAACCCTAACCTGGAGATCAAAACATGACCAAAAGAATTCTTGGTAAAATAGCAATTACTACCAGTTAGAGCAGAAAAGGCATTTAAAAAAAAAAAGTAAATATGCATTTTTGAAATCCCCCTGAAGTTGAAAACAAACTGCAGTTACAGGAGCAGCTGAAACATAGGGACTTTGAGGCTCCTACTTCATAAGTGTATCCAACAGAGAAGATGGGGACCTCGAGGACTGTTCGGACAGTGTCGTTCAAAAGGCGATACCCTCTTTGTGCCACCAGATCCACCGTCAACGGCTCCTGGTCGATGCCGACTTCCCAGAGACTGATTGTGGGTCTCACCACACTGAAGGAGATTCCTCCTTCCAAACACTGAGCTGTGATTTCTGGAGGGACTTTAAGAGCAACAGGTCTCAGAAAAAGCACCATGGAGTCCAGTTTTGGAGCAAAGACGATTCCCAGGAGCACTTACATGCATTCAGCACCTTTGCTGTGATGACAGTGTTGTAGTGGTAGGTCTGCCTTTGTGGCATCACGGCAAGTGTGAAGTTTGCATCTATGGTGTACAGCACCACACCTCCACCCATGTTCTGTTGGGCAAAAACCGAAACATTTTCAGCTGATTGGTCAGTCAAATGAGAGAAATTTCAACACGTGCGCCTCACCGTCCAGCGGACAACTGGATCATCAAAGGCCAGCTGAAGCTCATAACCACGGCTTCCGTTCAGGTGCACGACAGGCCTGATGCCCAGGCCCGGCCGCGGCTCCCCCGACACCAGCAGCTGCTTTCCATTTATCCGAACTTCTTCCAAGAAGACGTCTGCAGGAATGTTTCCCAGGTAGATGCTGAACATCTGCTGCTCACTGATCGTTTCTGCACACAGACACAAGGATCAGTTATGCTGACGGAATCCTACAACTTTAGCCAACCGGAAAGCTCACTGTTGAGGATGAAAGGCACGCGACAGATCAGAGGCGTTTCCAGCACTTTCAACATTCTGTGTTTAGTGTGGAAGCTGCTGCCATCTTCAAACACCAGCAAGAAGACATGTTCATACAAGAGCTCCGTCATGTATGCCTCCTTGTACAGGTTCTCCAGAACGATACTCTGCAGAGAGAACACACAGTGTCAGGTCTGCCCCAGTGAACGTTTTCAAACAAGACTCAACAAGCTGTACCTTTGTGTAACCACCTTCTGCCCCAAAAGGAACTCCAAGTTTGACCAGTCCACCTTGTTGAATCAGGCTCAGTCCTCTGGCAGCAGCAGTGGGCTTGTCCAGCAGATGGCCCTCCACTCCCAGACTGAAGTTCTGACTTTCAAATTTTGCTCCATCCCCAACCAGAGGGGGTATAATCTGGGGGATATCCCACTGTAATCGGGTGCCGTCAAACATGGCAGAATCTGAGGGAATCGAATCATAAGCCCAGACTAGACAGTTGCTTGTGGATACAGGTCAGCGAGGGACTTACTGACGGGGCAGGCTATAGACATGTCAATCATCACCACCAGAAGCTTCTGTTTGAAGAACAGGAACACCTTGAGAACCTCAATGGGGACCCCGTCCACCTGAAAAACACCACCGTCTGATCCACAGTCCTTTTCAGAAGTCAACTTCTTGGACGCCCCCCACCTTTGTAAGTGTAGCATGTGGGCGTTTGTATGGAGCTCGAAGTACCAGCCTGTGGGTGGAGGCCGTCAGGCTGTAACCCCACCTCTGCGCCTCCACGGGAGACATGGAGGGAAATCGTCCATCCTCTTGTAGGAACATCAGCTGCCAAGCAAAACTAGCCGTCTTCTGAGCCTGAGCAGAATTTAAATTAAAAAAAAAAAAAAAAAAAAAGCAGACCAGTCACACTGATAGAAGAAACTGGGTTGCTCTGCAGACTTGTGGGAGTGACGAGTAGCAAAGGTGGAGCTGGGTAGCTAAATGCTACAATTACAAACTGTGGTTACGTCTTATTTGCTGCAAGAAAAGCCACATGCAAGACCCACCCCTCACCTTAGACACTGAAAACATGCAGCGGTTGTCTACACCGTTTCAGGGTTCAGGGGGGTCCAATGTGATTGGTTTCTATCAGTTAGCCAGAAGCCAAATTCACAAGAAGCCAAAACGACAAGTGATCATGAAGGCTTGATAAATGGCACAAAATATGAAGAGATACCTCTTTACAGTTTTAAAAATAGTTTTTTAAAATATGCCGAACTGAAAGGATTTTTAAGAGGTGCATCCATATTTAAATTCTGTATTTTTGGCCTTTGATAGCAACAGCTTTAATTAACAACATTGCTTCCAACGATCAGACTCAGTTTCCTTTAGATTTCATCTTTAGGCACGATTTACCTGAAAGAGAGCTTCCTGCCACACCTGTGCCGCCTCTCCCGCCTGGCTCCCACACGAGGACTGTCTGTTCACGTTCACCTGTTTACAAAGCATCGTCAAAGGAGGTTTGTCAGGTTTCCATTGGCTTCAGAGTCCAGCCATCCTCACCTCCATGTAGTCTTCCTCACAGATGATCTCTCTGTGGGTCCAAACCAGACCGGGACAGAGCGCAGAAACAGACCGGCTGCTCCACCTGCCACTGCGGTCACTCACCATCACATTGAATTTGAACACGAACGCCTCGTCGTTCTGAATCAGCCAGCAGTATTAAAGTCAGACTTCACCAAAAGGCCTGCTGTGCATCAGAACTAAACTTTGTCATTTAGTGACGTGAGAAAGTAACCAGAGTAGGAGTTGTTATGTCACCATTGCAGTTGTGGGTTTTGCTTGGCCTGGTCCTCCAGGCTTTGAGAGATGGCGTCTTTAGGTGTTAACCTCTTACCACATAAGACACCAGGTTCTAGTACCCAGACCTCACCTGGTTGTGGGTGAAGCAGGAATAGTAGGAGGCTCTGAAGGAGTAGAATGGCTCAGGCTTTAAGGAACTGATGGTGTAGCCACAGCGCGAGGCCAGCTGCTTGTCAATCAGATGGACCTCGCTTCCATCTGCAGGAAGAGCTCACCATCACACGTGGACCCCACAGTCAGCAGCTAATGAATGACCGGAACTGACCGACAGCTTCCAGGCGTGGCGCCTGAGCAGAGACCACCAGGATCCACAGGTGTCGATCACGACACTCCCACTGAATAAAACCTGCTGAGACCAGAGGGCCGCCGCGTCAGCAGTCCGACTAACCAACCACCTGGATGCAGAGAAACCAGCTCACCCTCCAGTTGGTCTGCAGCCACTCCTTTAAATCCCCAGCAGAACCATGCCAGGCTGGAAAACAGAGTTCAGAAGTTAACCGCTGAGGTGGGAGGGGCTTCCCTCCAACAGGAACAGCCTGCAGAGAAACTCACCCAAAGACGATCACAGCAGTTGTCATGCTGAGGCTGAAAACACAAACTCTGAAAGGTGTATCTGTGTGCAGAGGAGAGCCATTCACTGCAGCCAGGTGACCTTATCACCTGGCTGTCTGGGAAGCTGGACGCAGGTGAGGCTGGTTTAGTCTGATTACAGCTAAAGGGAGATCCCTGCTGGTGTGAGGCAGGTAGTGACCTCACCTGTGTCAACTGAAATGAACATTCAGGGAGCTTACAGAAATAAAGTACATTAAAACGTTGAAAAAAACACTACAACATTACAGGGTAACAGTTTTTCCGAACATTTAGTGTTACAACTGCAGGGATATTTGCTGATACGTCAAACGAGGATTTCATCCTTTTAATCTGGTGTTGGAGTTGTTTTGTTTTTGATATGTGGCCCCTCCAATACTGTTCCCAAGGGGTTCCCCTTTTCTGGATTATGGATGTAGCATGTTGTCTTTGTTTTTTCTGACTGTGGGGATCATGCTTTCAAACTCACCTTTCATTATTTGACTTCACTCTCAAGTTTTACAGAACATTTTTATGTTTCTATTTTTCTGTGATGTCTTGAGAATTTCTTTTTAATTGTGTTTAAGAGACTAGTAAAGCAGTTACATTGTGAAAATGAAAAAGCCTTTCTGTTTATGCATTTTCATTTTTAAATTTGATATTTCTAATTTAATTTTGGTACAAATTTACTAAAAAACCTTTTGAAAATGAACTGTCAAATGAAATTTTCTTTTTCATTTTAATTAAGTTATTTATGAACAGTGTTGAAGAGAAAAAAAGCCATTCAGAGAGTTGATTTTTCATTTTATTTAAGAGAAATGCAGTTACATTTTGAAAATGAAAAAGCCTTTACAGTATTGACTTTTATTTTCAATTATGAGTCACAAATGCTTCCATAATTGTCTTTGCCCCATTAAACTAAATCAATCAATCAAGCTATTTTAACCAAATCTATCTATTTGTATTGTAACATGAATATATGTCAACTGGCTGACAAAAGCAAACAAATAAAACAAACATCAAAAGCAACAACACGAAACAACAAGAAAATAATCCAATTTATTTAATTTAATAATTTTTTTAACAGCTTTTTAAAATGTAATAACTGAACTGGACTCTTAGTGATTTTTCAAGATAATTCCATAGTCTGATCCCCTGCACCGAAACACTTTTTTCCTTCATTTTTGATCTGAATTTGTTGGTTTTAAAAATTTAATGTCCTTTTAGGTTGTAATTGCTTTATTTTTTCAAACTTTTTTGTATGTTATGTGGAAGACTTTTGTGATATGCTCAATAGATGACTTCTAAGATGAAATGATCTAAGCCTCTAAATTTTAATATTTTTAGTTGTATAAATAGTGTTGTAGATGGGTCCCAATTGCTCATTTCTGTAATATAAATGTGGAGTTTATTGATTTCTAGTTTGCATTTCCCCAAATTTCTATGCAGTATATCAGATATGGAACAATCAATGAATTATATATGAAGTATAAGGATTTTATTATTAATGGTTACTGATAAGATTCATAGTCGATTTTGGTTTCACTGACCTAAAACAGATCCAGGACATCTTTAGCCAAAACTTTCATCAGTGTGACTCCGAGATAAGTACCTGGTTCTGCAGGGAGGGTGTCACCTTCAATTAACAGAAACAGCAGCTTTCAGCTTCTCTGGGTTTGGGTCATCTCTCTTCTCTTCACTAAGGATGCTCCAAGGCCTCTTCCTTCTCATCAGGCATCTTCTTTTTCTAAAAACAGACCAATGTGGACATACTTCTGAACAGTTGTCTGTGTCCTCAGGTCCGGTCAAAGCTCCCTTGCTTGGTTCTGGCTTCCACACCAGCGTCGGGAAGGAGTCGCGTGCTCAGACCCTGCAGAATGGTGAGTGCAGGTTCCTGTTCTGGTGTCCGTGCCGACTCCAGGTGTAAGGAGGTTCTGGTGTCTGCAGGTAAGCGGCAGATCCACAAGCTCGGCAGCCAGCTTCAGCTCAACCAGCACTGCCTGGACACGGCCTTCAACTTTTTCAAGCTGGCGGTCAGCAAGCATCTGACACGAGGACGCAAGACGGAGCACGTCATTGCAGCATGCCTCTACCTGGTGTGTCGCACGGAGGGGACGCCTCGTATCCTAGCAACACTGTAGTGTCCAGTCACTTTAAACTTACTAGGTTCAGTTAGTAGTGAAAGAACTCCTGAACCTTCCCTCAGACATGCTGCTGGACCTAAGCGACCTGCTGCAGGTATGTCTGACTGCTTACATGCTGGGCAGACCTCCAGGTGGATTCACCTGTGTCCTGTTTCCAGGTGAATGTTTACATCCTGGGAAAGACGTTTCTGCTGCTGGCTCGAGAGCTCTGTATCAACGCGCCCGCCATCGGTGAGCCTCTTCTTTACACCTCACCTGAAGAACAGCGCTGGTGACACTCCTGAATAGGGTTGGGCACCAATTGGGTTTTATGTTGTTTCGGTGCCAAAGCGGTTCTTTGGTTTTGGTTACTAATTGGTGCCAATTTTAGTGCTTCTTCAGTAAAAAAAAAAATACTGCCTACATCTTCCCAGATCAACACTTTCATTCCCAAGTCATCACTTATTGACGCATGGTTAAGACCTCGGTTCATTGAACCTGCCACTCTTTATTTTATTGAACCTCTGCATGGCTGGAGCTCCCAGAATACACCGCTGTTGCAATAAACCACCTAGTGGCACATGTGAGAAACTACAACACCAACAGAGAGAATCAAAAACACATTAGAGTCAAACAAATTTTAATGTTCTCTTGTCAACAAACCACTAAGCTGCAGTTTAGCAGAAAAAGACCAGTTCTGGTATCTGCCCCCCCTGTACACCAGTACCATTGGTGCTGTCTGATGAGCACTGAAACTGGAAGGTCACTTTCCCACACTGCACCTCGGTCATTCCTTCCTGACCAAAGTAACTCAGCTCGTTCCCATCCAGCACAGCGCTGACCGTGTAGAAGGTGTCCTGTTCCACTTGGACCGGGTGCTCGAACCACACTGGAAAGGTACTGCTCGACCCGTCTGAGAGGAACTTTGTTAGGTTCTGGGCCAAAACAGATCCATGTCTCTTTAATTCAATCTTGACACTGTACTCGGCCTTCCCGCCACTGGACCCATACAGGCCCAGCCCAGCTATAAAGATCCGGCTGTCCACAGCAAACTGGATGCTGTCACATCGACCCCTGTAGCGCCATTGGTTGCTCCTGTAGGCGGCGGACTGGAACCTGTGGCACTTCTGCGGCACCAGGCCAGGCCGCTTCGCCACCGGAAAGTTAAGCTGAGGTTTGTTGGTGGCTGTGAACCACAGGAAAATGCTGTGAGTCTCCTTTAGCATGAGCAGGTCCGACTGCGCAGGCCCGTCTGCAAACTCCTGGAGTGACATGGAGGGTATCCGAACCAGATACAGAGCCTTACCCAGCACCGCCCGCTGGTTGTGGGAAGTCACAGGCATGCCCTGCCGCCAGCACTCTGCTGTGGCCCAGTTCAGGGCTGCCTGGAACACCACCAGCTCCCGGACGTGGAGCGTCTCTCTCTGCAGGATGATCTCTAGCGTGGGCTTGTCAATCTCACAGAAGCCTTCGGACAGCAGAGCCAGCTCAGCCTGGGCATCTATCACCTCCCAGCAGCGCTGCGTCAGCTCCGGCTCCTCGAACAGCCGGCTCTGAGACAAAAGTACGCAGGCGTTCTTTGCCTCCAGGCTCGTCTCTAGGAAGCTGACACAGGCTTTGGCCAGTGCGGGAACGATGTACTTCTTTGCAGCGTAGAGCGTTGCAAGGACGGTGTCGGCCTCCAGCTCGATTGCATCGCTATACATGTACCTGATAGAGAGCACATGCTGGTGAAAACGTGCAAACGGCACTATAAACATGTCAGGTTCAGTTTCCAGCTGGAACTCACTTCAACAGGATGAGGAAGGCTGCAGGCTCCACGTCAGGAATGTGAATCACAGACTGCCCCTCTGCCAGATCTCCGTAAAACATGGCTCCAAACACAGAGCTGCCGACTGCCAAGACGTACTGCAAGACAGACAGAAACCGCTGTAGCCTGACCGAACCATTGAACGAGAACAGGCTCCTGAAGAATCATGAAGCTGTTCTGAGAGAAGAAATTAAGAGGATTGACATCATTCTGAATGTGCATTCATACCAAACGCGGCAGCCCGCCTGGTGCGGAGCAACCGCTGAAGCTGTTCTGGATTTCATTCGTTGTCACATCATGGATGATGTTGAGCGAGTAGCTTGGGATTACATTTTTTAGAGAGCTCTACAGAGGCACCGGTTGTTGCGTTTGTGTTCACCAGATCTTTCAGAGTCTCTGTGTACTTCACTCTTGCAGTGAGAGCTGCACCTGAGGGCCATTTTAAACGTTACTTCTGTCTGTCTGTGGCCCAGTAAGAGCATTAATCCAAGAGGGGGGAAATAAAAATAAAACTGGGGGATCTTTTTATTATTGTCTTGATGAAAATAAGAAAAACATCATAAGCCTGTGTCTGTTCTAGCTCAGAGTCCGACTGGATTGGCTGCTGAGATTGCTCTGCTTAAAAAAAAAAACTTTTGATTTTCAAAATCAAATAGATTTTTGGGGGCATAAGGCCTTCAGCTGCCCCCCAACGACTTTATAGCTGTTCAGAAAGCAGTGTCGGTTATGAGGCGTATCAGTACAGATCGATGGTGCAAGCAGACCTTGGGAACTTCTGCAAACCTGAGTTCAAGACCCAAACAGTTCTCTACCTTATGAGCTGGGACTGTCTGAGTGTCTCCTGGCGGACCGACGATGAAGTGGACATCAGCCATGTGCTCGTTGTTGAACATGAGGGCATTCCTGCAGAACAGAAACATCATGAACTCAGACCCTCCACTACCACTGCTCTGACAGAGACTACGGTCTGACCTGTACTGGCCTGTTATACTAACACCTGAGACTACTAACCTGCTCCCCCATCCCAAAAAAACTGTGAAGGAGGCTTGGTTGTATTACTTTGATACAGAGAACTTAAAATTTAAAAAAATATTTAGTGCCCAACACCAAAGCAAATTTTAAAACCAGTTTACCATAAATTCAGTTTCAATGGCTGTGCTTTGTCATAGAGACACAACCACACACATACACACACACAACTAAGGACATGTTTTTGGACTGTGGGAGGAAGCCTGGGATTTGAACCAGGACCTTCTCACTGTGAGGTGAGAGAACTAACCACTACAGCATCTAGAATACAATCCGATACAGTCAGGCCCAGAAATGTTTGGACAGGGAACATTTTTTGTTATTTTATCTGAGTACAAAGACATATTCAGGATATATTTTTGTAATAAATATGGACTCAAAGTGCAAAGTCTCAGATGTAATTTGAGAGTGTATACATCCAAATTGAAGCAAGGGTTTAGGATTTACTGCGATTCCATCTATAGCATCCCCTTTTTCAAAACACCAAAAGTATTTGGACAAATGACTCAAAAGAGAAAAGGCTGCATAAGCTCTTCCCTCATTAACCTGTCATCAATTAAGTAGTTAAAATGTCTGGAGTTGTTTTCAGCTGCGACATTTGCATTCAGATGTTGTTGCTGAGAACAAATAACATGCGATCAAAGGAAGTCTCAATGGAGGAGAAACAGACGAAAAAGGTACCAGAATGATGGGAAGAGGAAAGTTTGGAGAAGAATTGGAACAGCTGGTGGAGGCAGTGTGATGGTATGGGTATGCATGGCGTCCAGTGGCCTGGGGTCACTAGGGTTCATGGATGATGGGATGAAAGACAGGAGCAGCTGCATACGTTCCAAAGTGCTTAGAGCAGGGGTCTCTAACTGGTGAATCTTCTTTTCACTTTCAACTCTTTTTTTTTTTGGTTTTCGAATCAGAAAATTTAAGTTTTAAAACTTTTGGCTCTGTTGTGCTGCAGGTAACACAAAGGACCAATAAAAATCGATGAAGGTGGTAACTTCAGTCCTGGTGCATTCACTGACTCTTAGAACCAGTGGCGCAGCGTTAATACAGACTAAACAGCCATTTTCTGACGTTAATTATCCCACTTCTTAGAGTCAGTGAATGCACCGGGACTGAAGTTACCACCCTCATCGATTTTGAATGGTCCTTCATCTTAGCCCCGCCCCAATGTGCCACAACAGAACCAACATTTTTTTAAACTAAAATTTCCAGATTTAAAAAGGAAAAAAAAAGATTTGAAACTGAAAAAAAAGTTTTGAAATTGAAATTTTGAGTTTTTAAACCTAAAAAAAACAGAACATTTGAAGCTGAAAATTATTACGTTTATTTTAGAATAGCAAGTTTAGGACATTTTAGATAATTTTGGCCACAATGTAGCTCCATAGAACTCTTCCTCAAGAACAAATTCACCCTGAAAAAACACAAATATTAAACCAATGTGAGGGATGAACCTATGGACATACGAACATCTCCACAGATCAGAAAGTCAGATCAATTAGCTGCTCCTCAGCAGTCTGACATCTGTTGCCATGGTGATGCTGAAAGGAGGATGCTGCCACACACAGTTGATGTTGTTTACCTCTCTCTCAGGGTGGGGTGGGCCGCCTGCCAGCCCTCTCTTTCCTCCTCGCCCTCGTCGCTGGCCAGGGCCCCCCCGGCCTTGCCGTCCTCATACACTGGCAGCTCCTGCTCGCTCTGCTGGATAAAACTCTTCTTGGCTTCCAGCACCTCAGCCTCCTCGCTGTGGGGGAGGCTGGTGGGGAAGACCTCTGCGGCCATCTCCTCCTCCTCACTGAGTGGGCGGAGCCTCCAGATTTACAGCATGACCACTTCCTGTACAGAAAAACATATGTGGCCTGTGATGTCTGATGACGATATAAAGCCCCCCCACCCCACCCCCATCATCATCATCATCATCATCATCACCACCACACACACATTAACGAATGCAGTGCAGAGACTGACCCTGTTCTGTCTGCCTGAGTCTGCAGCGCAGCTGAGGCTGGTTGAAGGCCCAACCGGGTCAGTTTGGGTTTTGGAGGCCCAGCAGCTTCAGAACTTGAAGCTCGAGATTGGGTTTTAGTCTGAAAACCGTGATCGTGAAGGGCTGTTGTGGTTTTAAAGCCCTGCGTCTCTGATTCTGGTAGCGTCCGCTATAAGACTCAGTAAGCGAAGGTCTCTAGTCGGTCTCCCCACCGCGGGACCGGTCCGTTCGGTAAATGTTGGCGTCTGCATTACCTTATTAGAGTCTCCGTCGCCGCCGTTCCAGCCGCGCGCCTGCATATTAGCGCGAGCGACGCCGTTCGTGTCCTGACGCCATCTTAACGCCTCTGCTGCGCTGCGTGGCGCGGCCGCTGGGGGGCGACAGAGCTCAGCACCTGTGAGCCACCTTCTCCTAACAGAGGGGTCTGCAAACTCTAACTCTAAAAGAGCCATTTGGTCTAGTTTCTTGAAGGCCACAAAGTCTCACTTTATCGATAAAAAATGCACAATATTTATGCTTTTTGGCAATGGAGCATTTAATTATGAATGTAATTTAAGTATTGCAATAGTTAAATAACAACAGTGTCTTTATGTTGACATATATAACAGTTGTAACTTTGACAGCAGCACACACTAGTTCCTTTCAAAATAAAACCTATCCTTTAAAAAAAAAAAAAAAAAAAAAAAGAGAAAGGTCCTCCTGCTGCAGCAGCTTTACTTCAATTAAAAATGCAAGACAGTCAAGCATGATGTTTTTTAATCACTAGGATTATGGTGTGCACATGGTTTAAAAGTGGTCAGAAAATATGGACCCCACCTGTGTTTGTCCACATTGGCTTAAGTGGGAGCCAACTCACTGGGTAGGCTCGCTATGCTATCCAGCCGCTTGGTGGACAGCGGAGCTCGCTAGTTCGCTACATCAGAGCTCGCTAGCTCAATACTGCTGAGTTTCCTAGCTCAATACAGCGGAGCTCGCTAGCATGGTACAGTAGAGCTCGCTAACATGATGTGGTGGAGCTTGTTAGCTTAATACAGAGGAGCTCGCTAGCTCACTGTAGAGGAGAGAGCTAGCTCGCTACACCAGAGCTTACTAGCTCAATACAGCATAGTTCGCTAGCTCGATACAACAGAGCTCGCAAGCTCGCTACAGAGTAGTTTGCTAGCATGCTACAGTGGAGCTCACTAGTTTAATACAGAAGAGCTCACTAGCTCACTGTAGAGGAGATGGCTAGCATGCTAGCTTGATGCAGCAGAGCTCGCTACAGAATAGCTTGCTAGCATACTACAGTGGAGTTCACTAGCTTAATACAGAGGAGCTCGCTAGCTCACTGTAGAGGAGATGGATAGCATGGTACAGCAGAGCTTGCTAGCTCGCATGCACCAGTGGAGTTTGCTTCTGCGGAACTTGCTAGCATGGTAAAATGGTGCTCACTAGCACACTATGCTGCCCTCTGGGGGGCTTGCTAGCATGGCAAACTAACCCATTGAGTTCCCACTTAAGCCAATGTGGCAAACACAGGTTGGGCCACCATGGAAACTGCAAACAAATTCAGTCGGACCCACATTTTCTGCTCACTTTAAAACCATATGGGGCCCATTTGGCCTTACTGGCTGGGTGTTGACTCAGACCAATCACTGCTTACTGATAGTGTCTGGGTCCAATATGTCAATGTCCACATTGTGAAAAAGAAGGCGATCAATTTTACCTAATTGGGTTAGAACCAGAAGCAGGTCATATTCTACAGATGACATCACCCTCACTTGGTTCAGTTTTCGTATACAGTCAATGGTCACAACCATCAGTTGATTGGCTGAATCAGAGCAGGCCTCTGCTCTGCTTCTTTTCAAACACCTCTGCCTGAAAAACAAGCAGCACATCCAGTCCAGACTGGGTTTGAGCATCGCTGGTTTAGGCACCTCAACCTCACAGTGAAGGGGATCCGAGCTGAGATGCAGAGAGAGCAGAGGCTTCACGTAGCTTTGGGTTTAAGTAAGATGCTTCTCAAGTTTTATATGTCAATGATTGTCTCCCCTCCCTCCCTGAAAGACCCTTGCCTGTACATCCCTCGCTTCGCTCACCTGCTGGAGTTTGGGTTGAAGACTCACGAGGTTTCCATGACAGCTCTTCGTCTCCTTCAGAGGATGAAAAGAGACTGGATGCACACAGGCCGGCGTCCTTCTGGACTCTGTGGAGCAGGTACTCCACGACGACTGCGACATGACATCAAACACAAACAGCAGAATTTCATGAAATCTTCCTTCTCCACAGCGCTCCTGGTGGCAGCTCGAATGCACAAGTTCCGGCGTTCAGTGAAGGATGTGATCAGTGTGGTGAAGGTCTGCCACACCACCTTGAGGAAGAGGTGATGTCCAGATTCTAAATGTTACATTACATTGAAATCGCAGTAGATTCATCAGCATCCATTCATTTGAACAGACTGACAGAGTTTGAGGACACACCCACAAGTCAGCTGACAATTGATGAGTTCATGCGGGTGGATCTGGAGCAGGAGTGTGACCCCCCCTCCTTCACTGCTGGACAGCACAAAGCAAAGATGCAACAGGTATGGTTGGTGCCGCAGTCTGACAGCCACGCCTTCTGGGTTGAAGTAACTTTTTCTTTGGTATAAAAGCGCTTGGGTTGAGTCTCCTTTGAGGGAATCTTCTAGAAAAGGGACAGAAGGAGAAATGACATCAAGTCAGCCTTCTGTCCTACTCATGTCCTTCTTGTTTCCTTGGTTTAGTTCTGGCTCTGTTCTTTGGACCTGGTAGCTTTTCCTTGTTGTTAGGGAAGTTCAGAAGACTGTGAGGGAAGTATCTATAACAGTTACCAGAGCTGCATGTTCAAAACCTTTCTTCCCAAGCTCTGTGTGAGCAAATAGGACGATAAGCGACAAGTGACTGTGGATGTGAAGGTTTTTTTGTTTAGTTATACAGGATACCGGGCCAAACACCCCTAGATTTTTTTCGTTATCTCAAGTTATAAAATGGCCAATCAGATGCCTCAATTAAAAACATGTGGTGCCCACTGGCCCCCAACTCAATGACAGATTCTCCTGAGTCACTTTCAGTGGAAGGGGTGTGGCCTTCTAACAAGCTCTCTCCTGATTGGCGACAGGAGTTGCCCTAAAACCTTGACTCTGACTGACCAATCACTACTCAATAATCTCGTCTGACTCCAACATGGTGGCGTCCGTATCGCGAAAATCTGACTTCATTTCGATGGATGATGTCTCACTCGCTCAGTCCAGTTGTCTTACAGTGAATGACAGGAACAGCACCACAGAAACACTCCCTACCTCAAACAGGTTTGGAGGTTTTCTGGAGTTCTGCAGCTTAAAACCGTTTTGATTAATCCAGTCTTTCTTTTTTTTTCCTCACAGCTTGAGCAGGAGCTGACCAAGAAGCTGGATGAGGTAGAAGGTCTGTCTTGAACTCCCTGTTTTCTCCACACTTTCTTGTCGTCTCTGGTTTCAGGAGAGTAACTGACGCTCTGGTTTCTGCAGGAGAAATCAGCTGCTACAAAGATGAGATTGAGAACGAGCTGGAGAAAAGCCGTCCCAAACTTAGAGGAATCTATGCTGCCTATTCCAAAGAAATCGGTGGGTAAACCCCAGATGGAGCAGGACTTCCTGAACACTCCCCGCTGAGATCCTGTCTTTCTTTCAGCTCCTGAGAACGAAGATGCGCTCTCGTCGACCTCCGAGGAGGCAGAAGGGGAAGACACTGAGCTCCAGGCAGCCACTGAGCACCTGGCTCAGGACTTCCTGTCCCAGGTAATCCAGGAGGTGAATGAGAGGCAAGGCGAGACACAAGGTTCCTGCACCCCGGAGGTCGAATCAGAGGACACCCACCTCTCCACCGTCCGAGAAGCACTGCTGAACACTGCCAGCCTGTGCCTCCTGGAAACCTTTCACACCTCGGAGAAGTCAGAGATGGAGAAAAATGCAGACAGTGAGCATTTATTTGTTTTCTAAATCAGTCTTATTCAGTTTTTGAAAAACAAAGTTCAGACCGTTCCAGTAAGGCCAGTTTATCTGTATTGTTTAAAAGTTCAATATATAAATGATTGACAGATCAGATCAATGTAATCCTCATGCTGAGCAAACCAATCATGACAATAGCCTAAAATTCCTCAGTTAACTAAATTGGTCAAAAACGTTAGCCTGTTGCTAAAATAGAAGCTGAACTCTAAATTAGTCTAAAAAATTAGTAGATAATAAATCAGCACAAAATGTTAGCATGTTGCTAAAATAGAAGCTAAACTCTATAGTCTAAAAAACTCTGGTAGTTAACAAATTAGGATGTTGCTAAAATATTAGGTAAATTCCACATTTTTTGAAAATTACAATAAAACATGAAAACATAGCCCCTTAATATATTTAAAGGCTTGTTGCTAATCTACCTAAAATTTTGAAATTTGAAGACTTTCACATTCATTTCCTATGGTTCATATTTTGCTCATTATTTCAAAAACTGTAAAGTTTGTGGATACCAAAACACAAGCAGTAATGATCTGAACAAGCTGAAATGGCTGAAGTTGGATTGAGTTTTTACACGTCAAAAACGTACAGAAAGGAGCAGGAGAATCCCTATAGTAGAGGCGAAGAGACGTGAATGAGAGTAGAGAATGGAACCCCATGTCACATCATCATACTTCAGCCTCTAACCTCCACCGGATCTCTCCTCTTTTAGGCTACATGGAGACAAGCGGAGAGCTGGACCTGGAAGGCATTGATGATCAGGAGATTGAAAAGGTGAGATGGCAGAGAGTGTGTTGTCTTCATGATAACTTGACAGGGTGCATTCTGGTTGGGTGTGTCGAAGCTCTCATGTCTGTTTCTGGGGGGTTGTGGACAGTACATCCTGGACGAGAAGGAGGTGGAAGTGAAGACGGGGTTGTGGATGAAACAGAACGCTGAGTACCTGCAGGAGCAGAAAGGTGGGTTAGACCCCCCACCCCCACCCCCCGTCCCATAATGTGGGTTTGATTGATGTCGACGATGACTGATTGGTGTTTATGCGTGCAGAGAAAGAGGAAAGGATCAACAAGGAGAAGGAGCAGGGTACCTACAAAGAGAAGGTCAGTGGAGCACGAGATCTCCCAGCTTCAGGTTTACAACGCAGTTCCTGACTTTTCTTCCCTGCAGAAGAAGAAGAAATACAGGAAGCGGGAGCAGATTGAGGCACTGACTGCAGGGGAAGCTATTGAGAAAATGCTGGAGAAGAAAAAAATCTCCAGCAAGATCAACTACGATGTTCTTAGAGACTTGAACACTGGGGCTGGGAGTCCCAGCGCTTCGTCCCCCGAGCCGCCCAAATCCTCTTCTGCTCCGAAACGACTTAATCGCCGCCGCCGCAGGAAGACCAGTGAAGCCAGCCAAGACATGGCTGTTAACGCCTCCATCATGGGGAAAAGGTGAGGCCTCTGAGTCACGGAAGACCTGTAGGTCTGATGATCCTATGGTCCTCATTGGTCCTCTCTGTGCTTTCAGGTTTCGACACCTAATATCCACAACACCACCGAAGAAGAAGAAGAAGACACCTGCCCAGGTAAGAACACAAACCTGATGTTCTTCTCTAAAATCATAAATCATTGTTCCGCCTGTCCCTGTCAAAGAGCAAGACGCTGAACTCCACGTTGCTCCTGCTGGCTCTAGGCTACCGCCAGTGTGAATTAGTGGGACTAGCGGGTCAGGAGTAAGCCAGAGCTCATCTCCCATGATCCTTTTGTGTACACACTCGCTAGCTGAGAGACCCCCACAAAAGTTAAGCTTAGGGGTGCAACATAAAATGCTATCTACTGCTTCCAGCCTTTCTCTTTGTCCATCAGGTCTTATGAACACACAGGAGATCCACCTTTCTTCTTTCCGTCATTTTCTTGTCCCTGTTCCTAAATCCAAAGGTCTTCCTCGAAGTCCTTCACTCCTGTCTTTCCTTTTCTCACTCAGTCTCCAAACAAACATGTCCTCCTGCTTCTTTCACCTGCAAGATTAATTTTGGCCAAAATCCAAAACAGACCTTAGGTCCCGAACAGGATAAACATTTATTGAACACTCTAAAACTACATTTTTTAAACTTTAAAACCGTAACCTTTAAGCATAATCATGAACTAGACATAAAGCATTACTTACGATAATGTTAGTGTTAATGCTGTAAGCTGAATTTAGCCGCTGAAGATGCTAGTGCTGTTAGCTAAAAACACTGAAGTTAATAGCTGAAAACGCTGAAGCTGATAGCCAGCTAAAATATTAGCTAAATGCCAAAGTAGCCTAAAAAAATTAAAAAAATAAAAAACTTAGGTTAGCCAAAACAGGTAGCATGTAGCTGAAAATATAACAAAAATTCAAAATAGCCTAAAAAATGAAAAAAGGTCTAAATTAACCAAAACAGTTAGCATGTAAATATTAGCCTAACTCCAAAATAGCCTCAAAGAAACTTTTTAAAAAGCCTAAATTAGCCAAAACAGCTAGCATGTAGCTAAAATACTAGCCAAACTCCAAAATAGCCTAAAAATCTTAGTAAATGCCAAAATAGACCAAAAATCTAGCAGAATGACAATTTTTAAAACTTTAAAGCTGTAACTTTTTAACATAATTATGAATAAGAAAAAGACAGGAATATTATTCCAGAATAAATCAACTTAAACCTTAAATAACTTTCAATATTTTACTCTCTGTAAAAATATATTTTGTCAAAATTATACAAGTTAGAAATAAGCGCAAGATAACATAAGACAGTTAATAACAATAAAATAAAATGATCTGGAGGGTCGGATAGAATTACAAGACTTTGACACATCCTGTAGGTCGACAGAACCAGCTGGTTTATTGTTATCCTGGGACATAAATACAGTATGAAAGACGAAATAACTGCATGATTGACTGGTCTTTGGTTTTATATTGGACAAATCTCTGACTGCATTTACCTGGCCGTGGGAACAGTTCATTAGAGGAGTGGAGTGCCACCTTGTGGTTGAATTGAAAACTTCTTTCTTCTGGTTGCAGTAAAAAAAGAAAAAGAAACACCTACAAAAAGGCATCTTTACCTGACTTTTTTGTAAATACATATTTTTTTTATTTAAATAAAATATTTAACAGTTTATGTACTTTATGTTATAGATAGTATAAAACATCATCTTAATAAACCAGGTGTTTGTGAGGATTGTTCAAATTTGACTCTCTCCTTACAGGTTGAACAAACGGTCACCATAGCAACACAGTCAACCGAGCCACTAGATAGCATTCCAGACGTCCCATCAGCTGCTCCACCTCCAGCAGAGGAGGAGGAAGAAGAGGAGGAAGAGGAGGAGGCAGAGAAAGAGTGTGTCAGTGCCCTGCAGCTTGTAGGAGGTCAGTGCAGGGCGGGGGTCTCATCATGAGGTCATCAGGACGGTCACTGACTGCTTTTCTTTGATCGGCAGATTACGGCTGTGAGGCAGAGGAGGAAGATGGGTTTTAGCCCCAAACCCAATCTGTGGTAGGAATAATCTCCGTCCAGGCTGAGGATGCAGCAGGGGTCAAAGTTGATGAGCTCAAATATTTTTTATGTTGTCGGGCCAACTCGTTTTAACCTGATTTTTTTCTGAATGAAGCTATTCTTTCATGTTGTAAACTTGAGTGTTTGAATGTAAATTTAAAACATAAATGTACACAGTGTTTTTAGAACCCAGTCCTTCATAAAGCAGAGTTGAAGTTGTTTTCATCAGACTCTGAGCTGTGTCTGAGTAGAGGGGTTGCTGGTTGCAATACTTCTGATATATTGAAAAAGAAAGTACAGATGAAAAAAAATCATGATAGAAAAAATAAATGTACAGTCAGAAGCAAATTGAAATGTTCAAAGAGTTCCTCGTGTCTGTTTGACAGCTGCTAGAACACGGAGGGCTACAGCATGTACTTGTATGTACGTCTGTTGTCTGAATAACATTCGGTTTACTTTGATAGTAGCTGCGTTTACATGGACACAAGTGATCGGAATAAACGTCTGATCAGAATAAAAATGCATCATGTAAACACGCCACAAGGTGCTTTGTTATGGCGTGAGCTCCAGAGGAGGCTTCGGACCGCAGTCCATCCCACCGGCTGCTTTGCACGAGTGAGCTGCTGGACTCTGGAGAACCGTGTCTCCCGGGAGAACTGAATAATGTCGCTCCGTTCTCCAAATTTGTGTTACCAGTCGTGTCCAGTTAAAATGATGGCTGGTGTTATTCCCACGTCTTTACGTTGGTCTAAAATGCACATTGCTGCACTGATGGATTTTAGGCGCGTCCAAAGCTAAACGTTGTTCTTGCATTAACCGAACTCTAAGCCTTCCTCTATGGAGCTACAAAAGGGCCAATATTATTTGAAACGCAAATAAAACAAATTGAAAAAAATATTGGTGTTTAGCTAAAAAAAAAAAAAAAAAAAAAGTAAAATGTCCAAAACTTTTTGCAGTTTCTAAAATAAACTTAATTATTTTCACAAAGGACCAATCAAATCAAAGAGGGTGGTAACTTCAGTAACAGTGCATTCGCTGACTCTGAGAACTGTGATAATTACAGTCAGAAAATGGTTGTATTGTCTGTACTATCATAGTCGGAAGTTGTCCCAAGACGGGTGTAAAATCAGAGTTTTATCACGTATAAACTGCGCATCCAAAACTGGTTCAAAGCACCTGTGTCAGAGGAAACATGTCGGCTGGCTTTTCCGATTCATAGCTTACAGCCTGTTCAAAGAGCCATCTTATTGTGTTACATACAGGCATCAAAAACGTCTTGATGCTTGGATAAAATGGCTTTCATTTTTTTAGGCTAAACAACTATATTTTTTCGGCCACACGGATTTAGAAAATGATGTGTGAACAGCCACTTAAAAATATTAATAACAAAAGCAGAATCATCTCCCTCAAAGCTGCTGCTTTGTTCTTTCTGGTATTTCAGATAGTTCTGTGCATGTCAAAAGGATTTATTCCGATCAAACGTGTGCCATTTTTCAGGGACTATGTACACAGTTAAACCCAAATCCGATCTTTGATCCGTTTAAAGACAATTTACTGCAGCGACTGAGCAGCACTTCCTCCTGCTGCTCAGCAACAAGATGCAGTGCTGCTCAGAGCTCAGTATCCAAACGCCTGCTTGATAGCATTAAAGTAGAAGCGCCTCCAGCCCTCCTCGGTGGACCCCTCTTCGCCTGCAGGGACCCCCCGGCACTCCAGTGTCAACACCGTCTCATCCCCTCGATCCTCCAGCTCCAGACTGACGGCAGCAAAGTGTCCTGAAGGAAAAGCGGCAGTGAGCTGAGAACACATGACCCACCACAGCATCCTGCAGGCAGACTCACCGCTGGGCCATGTCCTAAAGCGCCACTTCATACGAATGCGCTGGTGGGGCACCTACACATACACCAGCCACGGTGAGGACATCACTTAGAACATGCTGATGTGTGATTGGTTGGTTAGGTGACCTCACCAGCTCTGTGAACTCTCCGCTGACACTTCCATCCAGATGCTGGAACTTTCCGCCTCTCCTGCTGTCCACGGCCGCCGGCAGTCTTGTAAAAACTTGCACAAACTGTGCAGAGAACATGCAGTGCAGGGGACTGGACCATTACTGGTACTTCTGGACTTTAACTTAAGGCTCAGATACAGGTGCTGTCGAGACTCATTCCAGTCTACAAGTGCTGTCACACGAACACACGCTGCTGCCGCTGTAACAGTGGTTGGGTGCAATCTCACTTCATCAGCGCTCAAGTTAGTCAGAGATATATATACTAGATATCCCACCTCCATGCCCATCTCAGTCCAGTGTGGACCAGGATTCAGCTCTAACTTGTCCTGTAGGCCACAGAGGGCATGGAGGAAAAGTGCAGCAATCTTTAGAGCTGTTCAATCCGCAAAACCTGTGTGGACTGTGTGGCCTTGCCCCAAGTAGAGCCATACCCCAACTGCTTTACAATCACAGCAGTGGGACTGCTCTCTTTATCTAGAACACGGGTCGGCAACCTTTAACAGTAAAAGAGCCACATGTGGATCTGGAACCGCAGATTGCAGACCAATGGTCTAGAACAAGAATTGGCAACTCCAGGCCTCAAGGGCTGCAGTGTCTCTATGATTTCCAGATATCCAAGCCCTACTCATAACTGATTACCTGGTTCAGGTGTGTCCAATTAGAACATGCCAGAGTAGGGTATTTAGGAAAACATGCAGGATCGTGGCCCTCCAGACCTGGATTCCCTTATCCCTGGTCTAGAATGAGCACTTCTAGCCTAACAGCTGTGAATGCTGCCGGTTAACGCAACGTTCGGCAAAGTGCCTTTGGTCAGTCTGGTTTGGTACCTCTTGGTTGATGAAGGTCTGGTAAAGCTCATCAGCAGAAGTCTGAAAGGTTTCTTGAAGGTTGAACCCGCAAGTTGGGATAAGGACTCCTGTGGAACTTTGAGTTGGGCCAGACAAGCTCTTCTGAGGGGGGGTCATCTTCAGAAAGGCACAGCTGTGTCAATACTCTTACCAGTTCGACCATTAATAACCACTGGGTTAGAATACAAGCCACTTCTACCTGGGTTCTGCTTTTGACCAGGTTCTTCTTGGTTTTTGCAGGAATCGGTGGATCTTTCCCATCAGCAGTTGGAAGAATCATTCCCTGACTAAACTCTGTGGGTTCAGAAGTCACAGGACTTGGTATACTCTACTCAGAAGAGCAGATCATTTCTATAGTTGAGCAACAAACCTGATTTAAGGTCCTGAACGTACTTGGTCAGAACTCTGCGGACCTCTGTAACTCCCGTCCTTTTCATGAGGCCAAGGAGTGGCGTGTCGGACTGATCCTTACACAGAGAAACGTTGACCTGGACAGGAGCATGAGAATTACCAAGATGAATACAGTTGTATATATGTGGAGTCACCAGGAGCCTGACGCACATCCAGGTCATCTTCATCGTTCTCATCGGACAGGTTGGAGACCTCTACGGTACCTCTGTACTTCACCCCACCGACCGATGTTCCTGAAGTGGGAGAACATGAGTACCAGCTCAGTTGTAGATATAACTGGAAGTATGGATGGATGGTAGGGATGTAACAATTCAGTCTGGGCACAATTTGATTTAGTTTAAAGTTACGATTTTGATTTTTTCTGATTTTTTTTCTTTTCTCAACACAATGACTTAAAGGTATTTTAAGGCCAAGTATGTTTTCTTTTTTGCCCCTTAAATCGAACTGTCTGTTTTCCTGCTAACAGAAAGGATTCAATACAAATAAACATTTTTACATAATATTGAAATGATCACAAATCCTTTCATACTCGGTTTATATTGTGCTTCATGTGACAGATCACTCTGCTGCCGCGCCCACTCCGCGCAACCCCCTCTTAGCTGCCGCGCGCACTCAGTGCAAATGATCGTTCATCCGCAGCTTGCAATGAAAAGAGAATTAGAATTACTCAGGAGGGGAGCAAAGCTGAAGAGCACGCAGCCAGTTTGCGATGCACACACTCACAGCGAGCCTGCATGAAGAAGTGTCATCTGCTCTGCATTTTTCTAAATTTAGAAACCGATTTTTTGATTTTCTGCGCCAATGACGTTAACATGTTGATGAGTTTGAATCAGCGATTCATGAAGAATAGTTACATCATGGATGGATGGATGGATGGATGGATGGATGGATGGATGGATGGATGGATGAATAAATTTCAGGTGGATGAAGGAACAGTCAACATTGACGGTTGTCGTATTCGTCCTCAGTGTCGTCACTGACCCAGCCAGCTGGCCTTCAGCTGCCATTCATAGAAGAAGAAGAGTTTTCCTTTGCGGTTGTTGATGGAAGCTTCTCCTTCCAGCTTGCTGACCTCAGTCATCTGACAGACACCTTCAGGTCCCTCCACCCGAATGCTTAGCAGGAGTTGACGTAGGCGATCTGAAGACCAGGCAGAGACATCCCTTTCTGTCCTGCGGGAGGGAGGGGGAGGATGAAGTTTGAGTCTCAGCTGTTCCTGAAGTTCTGGAGACCCGCCCACTTCTGACATCAGAGCCTTTAAAAAGAACTGTACATGCTGGGTTACATAATACTCTAACACACAGGAATAACTTCTCAATTCATCACACAGAACCTCCAGAATTCTGCTCCTCTCAGGTGGTGTCTCCATGACAACAGTGGTTTCATTCAGAAAGAGAGTTTAGTGTGAAGTCCGGCTTCTGAAACCCCCCTCCCCAAGGCGTCAATTCAGAGACTTCATGGTCAAAGTCTAAAAGTTATAAACCAATAAGTGAAGGAGAATTTTGAGGACAAACAAAACCTCCTTCACCAGCGCTTTAAACCAAAAGTATTTAGTCCCCTTCCTTAAGCCACAACAGAAGCACACTAACCAGTGCCAGTTGTTGACATTTGTTGCATCAGCTCTCTCTTCAACGATCCACCGAGGATCTCCTTCCCCCCATTTGGCCATGGCTGCTCGCAGATGTGTGATCCGTTTGACTGAAGATAAAGTCTTGATGTTAAGACTGTCTGTATGCTGAGAGCACAAGATGGGGGTAACTCCTACACTGACAGCAGCTGAAAGAGGAACCCTATACTTCCTGTGGGGCTTTTCAAAATAAGTCTCTCACTGATAGAGTGTATGTGAGCTCTTAGTCAAATGATTGTAATGTCAACCATCTGCGTTCTTCTAAAGTAATTATCATGGTTAGAGCTCCACAGCTGCTGAAAGGAAAAATAAAAAAAAATCCAGAATCCTGGATTCTCTGTCCATCTTAGTGCTGTAAAGTGTTGGTGCAGATTTCTTTTCTTGGACTTTTAGAGCCGTCTGTGACAGAGCCCATCAAAGTAAAGGAAATAGAACTGGTTACTGATGTGTACGTGAAACAAACTGTGTGAGCCAGAAATTTTATTTTCTCCTGTGACAATTTTTTTGATTAAAAAAAATGTTCTCGGTAGGGTTTTAATTATGATTATGAAGTTTTTAACCAAAATCTCCCACAACCTAAATGTATTAAAAAGCCATTTTTCATGTGAAACCTTCGTTTCCAAAATTTCCTTTGAGGGGGCGTGGCTTTTTTAATCTTGTGAGTTCATTGTTGAGCTGTAAAGACATAATTTTTAAATTACAGCAAAAAATGATAATCTGAATATAAAAAAAGCTAAAGATCCTTTTATGGAGCAAAAAAAAAATGTCGGCACCAGAAGATGATCAAGTCTAGAGTGTTTTCGACCTTCTTGTGACCCCGCCAGAGGAGAGTGGAGGGAGTTCTGCATCTGCCACTCACATCTTAGTGTGTAATATCAGTGTGTACTCACAAAAGCTCAGGCTCCTGCTATATGACTGTACATAGAGAACTGAATTGAATGACCCCCTCCCCACTCATGTTCCCACTGGCTCCAAGAAATCAACATCCCATAGACTTCTATAGAGAAATAAACAGCTGTTACTCAGACATTCTATTGGTCAGAAAACATTTCTTGTTTTGATAACCTTTTTATTATCTTCTTGCTAATTCTGTTTTTTCATGAACTTTTTTTAGCACAAGTTATAAACTTACCAATCAGAAGCCTCAGTAAAAGCATGTGGTGCCCACTGACCCCCACTATGAATTTTTGATTGACAGCTTCTCCAGAGTTACTTACAGTTAAAGGGGTGTGGACTTCCAACAAGCTTACTCATGATTGGCAACAGTAGTTTCCCCAGAAAAGTGACTCGGAGCATTGTCCGGCTCCAAGATGGTGATGTCAGTATCGTTAAAAAATGGCAACTGAATTGACTTCCTTTCGCTGGAGATGGAGGTAAGGCATTTTCACACCTCTCTTTGTCATATATGCATATATGTCTATGGGGATGACTTCTGCACTGAAACTTTTGTGTTTCAGGGTGCATATGAAAACAAATCATGAAGTGACAAATGTGATTTATGTCCCCCAAAAATCTTCAGCGTTATGATTCTACTGATAAATATTAGTTTAACAAGTGGTAAATTATCTAAGACCATCTTACAGGTAAACGTTGTTGCCCTGGGGGCGGGGGAGATGGGAAGGGGACCTGCATGAAGACAACATGGCGCCCTGTCATTATTAGCAGGAACCGGAAGTTCCAGCGCGCCTCTCATTTCGGTCGTAAAATACTAATTTTTGTCTAAAATGACAAATTTAACGGACAACCCTAAGCTTATCATGCACACTAAAACCATTATTCACAATGAAAAGCTTTAACAAAGGTGCTACAATTCTGAAATGTGTGGACATATGCTTTCCACGCGCTCCAGCCAGAGGAGGCGCTGTTTCTGGCTATGAGGAGTGGAGTCGACGCGATGTCTCAAAGAAGAAGAATCTGTCAGGAGGAAGAGGAGCAACAACCTAAGGTACTGTTTGGATCGAATAGGTTCTGATCAGTTTTCTATTTGTTTGATCGCGTTCGTTGTTCCGACGTTCCTGTGAGCTGTCTACGGGATGACGTCACCTCTCACGTCGTCAGGAGATGTTTATTTTAGCATGCTAGCATCTAAATCGCCTAAATATTTTCCCGTGAGATCTTTTTTCCCCTTATAACAAGCAATCAAATCACGTCCACACGTCACAGAGGTTCTGGGACCCTCACCGGGACGTGCAGGCGGAGATGCTCTTCCTAGATTTTAATGTACATCTATGAACATCATGTACACACAGTTAATGGTCTGGCTGTATGGAGCTAAATTAGAGCCAATATTATTTGAAACCCAAATAAAACAAATTGAAAAAAAAAATTAGTGCAGGGCCAAAAAAAAAAATGGTTAAAATGTCAGAAACTTATTTGCTTTTGTAAAATCATCAAACTCACATTTCCTGTATGAGAAAAAGTTCAAGTGTAAGTGCACTAGACATTAGGCCACAGGGGATAACTGGTACTGGAATAGTGTTTTAGCCATTTTATCCAAGCATAAGCACGTTTTCTGCACCTGTATTTAATGCAATAATATGGCGCTTTGATCGGACTAGAACAGAGTTTTGGACGCATGATTTGTACATGATAAAACTCTGCTTTTTACACCCATATCAGACCATCTTAAGACTATGACAGTACAGACAATACAGCTATTTTCTGACCGTAACTATCCAAGTTCTCAGAGTCAGTGAATGCACCGGGACTGAAGTTACCACCCTCATTGATTTTGATTGGTTCTTTGTGTTAGCCCCGCCCACAACAGGGCCAAAGGTTTTGAAAATGAAATTTTCAGATTAAAAAACGGAGGGAAAAAAGAGTTGCAAGGGAAAACATTTGAAACTGAAAAAAAGTTTTGAAATTTAATTTTTAAGTTTTGAAACCTAAAAAATAGAAAATTTGAAGCTGAAAATAATTAGGTTGATTTTAGAAAAACAAAAAGTGTCTGACATTTGAAATTATTTTTGGCCAAACACCAATATATATAGTTTTATCTAGGTTTCAAATAATAATGGCCCCAATTGAGCTCCATATGGCTGCAGCTCATCAGAAGACGCTGGAGCTTTCTGTTTGAATCCGTCATTTGTTGTGTCCATTGACTGTACATTCATAGATGTCTACGACTGTTTCCTTGTGTCTCTGCGTATAGATGATGAAGAACAAGGCCGATGAGGAGGAGTACTGGCACAGTTCCAAGTGTACGGCTTTCACTTTTGACGACGAAGATGACGAGTTCAGCAGGGTAAGGTGCCTTTAGGTGATGTCCCTGGAACGCCTTTGTGTGTGTGCTCTCTGATGTGTCCAGGTCTAGACTCTTTCGGTTCCTCAGGGATTTCAGTGTCATTCGTCTGGTTGCTTTATTGTTTATTTGGATCTTTGGATTTGCACAATCCCTAGGAGTTCTATTTGTGCTCTTCTTGTTCCTTTGTATGGAGCTCAATTGGAGCCATTGAAACCTAAATAATGCAAATTGAAAAAATATTGTTGTTTAGCCAAAAAAAGTGTAAAACTTTGTTATTCTAAAAAACTGAGTCATTTTCGGCTTTAAATGTTCATTTTTTTAGGTTTCAGAACTCAAAATATCAATTTCAAAACTTTTTTTTAAGTCTCAAATATTTTTATTTTCAACTCTGTTTTTTCAATTTTGCTTTTGACATTTTCAGATTCGAAAATGAAAATAAAGAGTTGAAAGTGAAAAAAAAAGTTTTGAAAATTACATTTTGAGTTTTGAAACCTAAAAATTGAATATTTGAAGCTGAAAATAATTAAGTTTGTTTTAGAATAGCAAAAAAATGCAGACATTTTACTCTTTTTTTTTTTTTGGGCACACACCTATTTTTTTTCAATTGTTTTATTTGAGTTTCAGAAAATATTGGCCTCAATTTAGCTCCATAGATTTTGGGTTCATTGGAGATTTCTTTTTGAAATCTTTGGGTTTTTGAGGTCCCTCAGTTTTCTCACAAGTCCTGCCCAATCGCACCGATGTTCTCTTGAGAGAACTAAGTAGAAACAGAAGTAAACAGTCAATAAGTGAAGGTGCTCTGTTGTGTTACTGAAGTGTGTGTGAATAAAGTTGGTTGAATCGGGGCTGTGATGTGACAGCTGAAGGAGTCGAAGCTGGCGGTCAATAGCATCCGGCAGCTGGTGGAGGAAGACGATGATGACGACGTGGAGAAGGTCAGCTGGACCGGAGAGCCGGTTGGCAGTAAGTCACCTCGATGGGAGGGAATCCTGCTTTGTGACTGCAGGGATATGACCCTAGTGTCGGTTCTTCAGGTATCTCCTGGTCCATCAGAGAGAATGCAGGCTCCAATCAGAAGATAGACAAAGAACCCGTCTTCCCCAGAATCCCAACAGAACCTTCAACTCTCAACAAAAGTCAGTCTGGACTGTCCCTGAGCTCCCTGTTCAGAGGTATGAGGCGGGAACGGGTCAGGTGACCCAGATGGAAAAACAGCTGGTCAGATCATTGACTTCAATCTTTGTGCCTGCAGGAAAAACCAAACCGGAAAACTTCCAGAGCTTCTCTGACGGTCAGTGATGGAAACATGCTTCATTTTAACCCGACTGTCAGGTTCTCTTAGGAATCAAAAAAATCGGAGAAACTGGGTTATTTGATTTTTTGTTTTGCCGGTACTACCACCTCAGAGACAATCAAGATCTTTGACATTTTTGATATGCAAGCATTCAATTCTTGACAAATAATAACAATATCATTTTATCCAGAGTGAAGGAGAATTTGGCAACATAGAAAAGTCACCAGTTATTCATGGTTCTGGTGTCTCAATTGTATTTTCTATGCAGCTTTTCTCCTCTTCATCCTCTCCTTTAGAAGATTTAGTCTGAACATCTTCATCCTCACTTTGGATCTTCTTCTTCAACATCTGATTCATTTTCTCTGCATGTAATTTTTTATTTACTTTTTTTTCCTTGAAATAAGTTCCTGCTTTATTTCACAATGTCACCATTTACTTTTTCTATCTTGAACTAAATTTGTTGTGAACATTAATGTGTTAATGCGTTTAATCAAAGAGATTAATGTGTATTAACGCAAATTAATTGAAGAAGCAGTCCTTCGATACAATTCAGCGATTTACGCTTCCACGTTGTGCGTTAAAACATTTCGTCGGGTATTATCCAGCTTACACAATGGCCACTTACTAAAGGAATAAATATTTAATCAATTTTTAGCACTTAATTCTTGCTTTTTTGTGGTTTAGATCACTTTTCACAAACGGAGAACTATTTGATCCATGGTCCGGTGCCATATTGTACAAATACATTTTACATGGTAAAATATTGTGATTAATCCCAACACAAAAGTGCGATTAATCAGATTTTTTGTAATCGATTCACATCAATAATTAAAAATAAATGTTCTAAATGTAGTTTCTTGTGTGATTTTATATTGTGATTATTTGCAGATAATAAGTGATCGGCAAATACTGAGACTAAGAAAAAAATTATATTGATTAATCGCGGTTCATTTTTCTCCAAGTTTGCGATTAATTAATAAATTTTCTAAAATTGATTCTCACCCCTAGTTGTATTTAAACTGACCAATCGCAACAGCGATGAGAAGTTTATGATTTATTTATTGTTCTTGTCCCGTTTCGGCTTGTGTATCAGTGCTCAGGTGACTATGAACGATTTGAATGTTCCAGAACGAAAAAACAAACGCACCCCATAACACACACATGTTTATTGAACTTGTTTACAGACAACACAATCTCATTCAAGTCGTCACACACCGATGCCTGGTTCAGGACCGTTCTGCATCACCCCCGAACCCCTGGGTGCCCCCAACTCATCATCCACCGAAGAATTCAAGGGACGCGGTACCGGACGGGAACCGGGTTAGAGTACCGGTGCGCTCCGCGTCCTGGCACCGGACTGGTTCTGGCTCGTGGCCCGGAGGTCGGGAACCCGTGATTTAATGGGAACAGTTAAAAACCGATGAGTTGGGGACACCTAAAACATCCAAAAATTGACATGGAGGGGCCCCAAACGTCAACATGCGATGACCCCCCATGCGTTGTTATGGAAACAAGAGAGCGCAGAGCAGGAGAGATCCAGAGGATTTAATCACCTGGTCGATGCTCCACTAAAAACAATGAAAGCATCCAAATAAAGCGCTGCCTGCTCTCAGTTTGAGTGTCAAATTTTATTTTTTTCTTCCATAAGATCTAAATAAACAGCAGAAACACATCTGATCTCTCCAGCCGGAGCGGCCTCCAGTTCTTTTACCAGACTGCTCCAGCTTTCTTTCACCTCTGGTCATAGCCAAAGATGATTCTCCCATGAAGTCATCTTTCCTTGTTCTTCTGTATTTCTTGCCAGGTCATCACCAAAATGTACATAAAGACATGTAAACACGAGGATCTCTGATGAACCCATCTGGTTCTGCCAAACCAAAGAGTCTTAACTCTGAAGTGGGACAGTTGACTCCACCCACCTCGCTACATTCATGCTGTACTATGTCCTCTCACCTGCCAATCAAACAGCTCCAGTGCAATCAGAAAAACTCTGCGGGGGAAAACTCACTCAGTTTGCTCGTACTGTACCTAAACGTGAACTCCGTTCCTTTCTTTTAGCGCTCAGTGACTCCGTCCGGATCTACGCTCCCGAGTTACGGAAACCCAAATCTGAATACAAGGTGCACTTCTATCATTTGGTTACAAATATAAGCATTGTATGTACTCTGGTTCTGATGATGTCACTGTCTGGTTAGGATTACGTTTGCGATTGGTCGCCTGAAGAAACGGTTCAAAGGCTGCTGCAAGGAAAGGTGACGAACACACATACATGCACTACTGCAATACATCACTCATTACTGTCAAGTACTGCAGTACAACAGTAGCTGTATTTTCCATCAATCTTTTGTAGTTTTAACGTCATACTGTAGGGCTGGGTTGGTAAAATCAATTAATCAATTTAGACTTAACAGATCAATAATTGATTCATAAAGATATAATCGATTTGGCACATAAAGCTAAAGTCTGCTAGCTTGATGCTAGGGCTGCCAAGATTAATCGACTAATCGATTATTAAAATAGTCGACAACTAATTTAATAGTCAATTAGTCATGACTTTATATATAGGTCAGAGTATAGTAAAGTTCAAAGTTATAATGGTATTCTGCTAACTTTTTGAAATATTTTGGTCTTTATTAAGTTTTTTTAGGCTAGTTTAGAGTTTAGCTAATATTTCAGCTACATGCTAGCTGTTTTGGCTAACGTAGGCTTTTTTTTAGGCTAATTTGGCATTTAACTAATATTTTAGTTGGCTATCAGCTTCAGCGTTTTCAGCTATCAATTTCAGCATATTCAGTTCCTAAATTCACCTTACAGCATTCACATTAGTATTATTTGCAATAATGCTAGTGTGAATGTATCTAGTTTTTAGTTTGTTTAAAGCTAATGATGGCTAAGATGTGCGCTTTACATCCACTTTGTGCATGACCTGATTAGGCGACTAATCAGAAAAAATAATTGGTGATTAATTGACTATTAAAAGAATCGTTTGTCGTAGCACTACTGGATGTTGTCGTTTAATGGAATTTCCCATAGGACGGCTAATGCTAACACTCAGTCGGCCTAAACATACATTGCTGACTAAATAAACATCTTTAAACTCACAGGTATGAAATTTCAAAGCTCTTCTAAGGAAATATTTTTTTAAATAACTATTTGTGATCTAAAACACAGTTTTTGCTCATATTGTCTTGCTCTTCTGGAATAAAGTGTACTTCTATAGTGTGATCTCCACCTAGTGTCCAAACTGAAACGTCCTCCAGGAGAAGCAGAACAATGTTTCCAATGTTAATGATCTGAACATTTTAGTTAGAACTTCTCCTTTAGAGAATCCATGTAACACTGGATGATATTAACAATCTCATTATTTCACTGATACATTTTACAGAATGTGAACTGGATCAGATTAATATTATAGATATTTTCAAAACATTTAGTAGATTATTAATGTATTTCTAAATCTGAATCAAATCGTTCCTGGAAATTATCATCGATACCCAGCCCAATCATGCTGACACATTTGGACTTAATTTGAGCCTCATTTATCACAGAAAATCAATTAATTGTCATTAAGCACAACCAGAATAAAACTACATTAAGATATAATCCACTGGATTAAAAAGCAGATTTTCTATTTTTGTTCTGTGTCCAGGCCGTGTCTCTGGAGAAGTTCCGTTCTCTGCAGGACAAACTGCTGCTGCTGGACTTGGCGGTTGCCGCTCACGATGGGAACGTCATAACTGCAGTAATTTTATTGCTCTTATAGCTTTCCTCAGAATCTCTAAGCATCTTCAGATCAGAACGCTTACAGAGTTACAGCTGATGTCTGTGTTTGTCTCAAGGTTCTGATCTACCTAAAGAGGTCTCTAAGTAAAGGTGAGTTTCCTGCGTGAGTTCTGTCCAGGTGGATCCAGGTTTCTGACCGACGCGTTTCCTTTCCTCCTCAGAGGTTCTGTTTCGGGAGCTGCAGTCCAGACAGACGGCTCTGAGGCATTTCATTCACTACCTGACTGAGAGCAGAGAGCAGAAGCTGCTGCTTGAGCTGCTCAGGTATGAACACACCTGAACACGGCAGCAGCATGCATGTCGCCAATCTGACACCTTTGTTGTTCTCAGGGCTCTCGGCAGGACGGAGGAAATGGCGGTACGTGGTACTCAGTAGTACTGAGACGCTGATTCTTTTTCTGTTGTAGTACTACACTCGAGCTGAATTCTTCCATCTGTTTCCATGGTAACAGCTGCTGCAGTATAATGAACACCTCAGCCTCACAGACGAGAACAAGAAGAGAGACTTCCTGAAGAGCTGTCTCAGGTCAGAGAGCCGATCAAAGAGCTGATCGGTATTTGTAATCTGATTACAGTCAATGATGAGTCTGGCTTCTGTTTGCCAGCCTTCCGTTTTCTGCTGAAGACTCGATCCACATCCAGGATCACTACACACTGCTGGAGAGGCAGATCATTGTTGAGGTGGGACACTAGTTCAGATCTGATCTGCATCTGATCAGATCAGACTCTGGATTTGTGTGTAAATTAAGATTTGTTTGTAAATTAGTATTTGTGGGTAATTCCTGATTGGTGCGTAAATTAGGATTCGTGTGTAAATTAGGATTTGTGCAGAAATCAGGATTTGTGTGTTCTTCTTGATTTCTGCATAAATTGGCATTTGTGCGTAATTCTTCATTTGTGCATAAATTAGGATTTAATTTAATTTAGTTCTGAACTAGTTCGGATCTGATCTGGACAAACGCGTCGTTGTTGTTGCTAGGCAGCAGACCGGCATGCGGAGCGTGGAGGAAAGGTGGAAATATTCCAGAGGTTTCCCAGAAAAGCTTCAATCCTGAACATGCCTCTGATCACTACTTTGTACTACTGCTGCTTCTACCACTACGGCGAGCCCGAGGTAAGTCCTGACGCTCACCTGCACAGGTGGACTCAGAGCCACACTGCAGGCTTGTTCTCCGTCTGCAGGGGACCTTCAGCAGCCCTTTGAATGTGCGGCAAACCTTCAAGGTGAGAGCGTTTCCTCTGTGCTGTCTGAGCACAGAACCACCAGGTTCTGACTTTGCCCCTCCCCCTCTCACCTCAGATCTCAGAGAAGCAGTACTTTGTGACAGCACTGGCGGCGAGAGCGAAGCTCAAAGCCTGGTCGGATGTGGACGCGCTGTTTACCGGCAGGAACTGGTTTGGCTTTACCAGAAAGAAGTCTCCTCTGAGCTTCCAGAGGGTTGTGGATATACTGCAGAGAAACTCCGCCCCTACACAGGTGAGGGGTGGGACCGTGAGTAGCTTTCTTTGGACTGATCACTGAGCATGCTGGTTCTGGATCTCGGGCAGGTGCTGCAGGACTATGTTGCCCTAATTGATGATGCAGAGCTGAGGATCAGTTTGGCTCAAAAACTGAAATGCCATGACATCGTCATCAACGTAAGTCCGATCTTCATCGCCATCTACCAGGGCGGCCCCTCCCTCGGTTAAAGTTTTCCTGTCTCGATCAGACGTTTCGTGACATGAAGGACCGCCAGATGCTGCTGGCGTACCGAGGAAAGGTGGAGCCGGGCTCTGCACCGGAGAGGAAGATTGATGATCTGCTCAACAATCAGGTGAGGAAGAGGAGCAGCAGTTCAGTCACATCATACGGTCAGCTCAACGTTTTTCTCTTTTTTCAGCAAATTCGCTGGAAAAACTGATGAAGCTGGACAACAGTGGACATAAAAAAACCAAAACGCCCTCATCAGTCGCCGTGACGACAAATGTGCTGGAGCGCTTCTTCACCAGTAGGACGGTTGACTCCTCACACAAAGCACAAAGAAAGTCCTCACCATGACTGCATTCCTGAGACTTTTTGTACCAATAAAGATAAAATAAATTCAAATGAATCAAAGTTGACCTCTTGACCCTGTCTGTCACCCTCCACACACACTGAAGAGGAAACCCACATATAGAAAACAAACAGGATGTGGAATCACCGTGAACATACAGTAAGTGTGAAAACTGTTTTCCTCTGAGCGCTGAAGACTTATTACTTCCACTCCTGATTATGAGTGAAGGCAGAAAAACTTCAGAGATAGAAGTTGAAAATCTGACAGCAGAAATTTAGAGTCTTCAATACAAACAAACCATGTGACTGCGGTTAAGTGAGTCACTGTCCAATCAGCCGTCACTGGATTTTAGGGCAATTGGTCGACCAATCAGCGACAAACCAACTATTATTATAGTTGACAGCTAATTGGATAGTAGATTAGTCGACGAATCGATGACTGATTGGTTATTTAAATAGTTGAAAACCAATTCAATAGTCGATTAGTTGACTAATCTACTACTAAATTAGCCGTTTCATAAAAAATCATTGACTATTTTAATAGTTAAGGGCATTTTAATAAATTAACCAATTCAATAGTCGATAAGTTGACGAATCGACGACTAATCGACTATATTACATTTTTTACAGTATAATTTTTGAGTAATCTATTACTCAAACACCGTCAGATGAGTAAGACTGACATAGCAGACTTTAGTTTTGAATAAAACCTGTTTCTTCAGTTAGTGGATCACCATTCCTTCATAGTAATATTTAGTACTTCATAGAGTAATAACACACAAAATACCAATTCATTTTACTGCATAGTTTCTATTTCTATTATATTTCTATAATCTATTTCTCAAATCTCAGAAAAGGAAAATCTCTTAAAGGAGCTCCGCACCTAAAGTAATGAACATAAGTTTGAGCTAATTTATTCAAGACGGGATACAACTGGAAGATATACAGTATTCTGCATCTAAAAGAAAAGTTTTTTGTTGATCACCGCTAGCTCTGCGGAGAAATTGGGCGTTTGTGTTAGATTGGGGGCGGGGCTGTCAGAGAAGACTCTTCCTGAAAGGGGCGGTCTCACTCTGTGATGTCAGCACGATAGAACCCACTCGTTTTACTAGAAAATACATGAATGGATCAAAATACTGCTTTTTGGTTCTTTATAGTGAGGAATGAACAGTATGTTACACTCATAAGCTCAAAAAGTTGTTTTTTCATGGTATGGCCCCTTTAATATTTGGAACTACGGTAGAAAAACTTTTACTTGGTTGCAATTTTCAACATTTTATTTATTTTATTTATTCATTTATTTGACAGGGACATTGCACATTAAAAAGCATTCCTGCCAATGCGCCAGAGTTTGCTTAGAAGCTATTTTTCATCTGCTGTCCCTGGACTGATAGTAAAAATCGTCTCCCTATAAGAACAAAGTTAAAAACAAAATGTAATACAAGTACAGTAAAAGCACAGTAAAAACATAACATTTTTTAAAAAGTTAAGTAAGCACACACAATAAGATAAATAAAGAAAAAGTAAAAATTGATAAAAATGAGTGGACGCAATAAAATGAATCACAACAATTAAAAAATGTCAACTCTTCTCTTTTCATCAGCAAGTTCTTCTTTACTGGAAACTCATTTATAAACGTAATTACAGTCCACATATCTTGATTAAAAATTAAGTACATCATCGATCCTTCACAGACCTAGCTAATACTTGGAAGACTACTACCACTGAAAACATGAAGTATTCTTACTGTATAGTTTTTGAGAAAAGTACTTCTGAAATACCATAAAAAGTCTATTTTTTAATTCCTGAGTTTCAGTTTAGTACATCACCATTACTTTACAGAAACACTTAGTAGTTGAAAGAGTACATCTCCTAAAAATATAAAGCATTTTTACAGAATAGTTTTTGAGAAAAGTACTTCTGAAATACTACAAAAAGTTTAATTTTATAAACTTTTGGTGGGACTAAATTCCTGAGTTTCAATTTAGCACATCATAATTCCTTTACCGAAACACTTAGTACTTCAAAGAGTACTACTCCTTTAAAATATGAAGTATTTTTACTGTGTAGTCTATGAGAAAAGTACATCTGGAATACAATAAAAGGTCTAATTTTCACATCAGTTACCTGATTTTGGCCGACTTATTCTTGATGCTTAATTTAATACATCACCATTACTTTACAGCAACACTTAGTACTTTAAAGAGTATAAATATGAAGTATTTTACTGTATACTTTTGTATACTTTAATTTTTTTATTGTATTTTAGATGTACATTTCTTAAAAACTACATGTATGTGTACCTTGCAGGAAAAAAAGTGCCGGCTGATGAGACACGGAAATGTGAACGGCGGTTCATTCGACCACTGTTGAACTCAGTTTGAACTCGACCTGCTTCCGGAGCATCCTGCCGTTCCGGCTGCCACCGCCAGAGGGCGCGCGCGCCATTCACCTGCCCGGTTTGGTCACAGAGATCAGAAAATGTGTGAAATAACTGAAATCATCTGAGGGGAGACTCCTCCCACTCATGAGCGAACCGTCATCATGAAAAACGAGGTTTGTTCAACAAGCTGCACGCACACGCGCAGCGGGAGTCACGTAGCCCGCGCTGCTTTCTGCCTGCCAGAACCCGGACGGATCCGAGCACCGGGACCTCTCAGCTTAACGGTCCGGGTCTCACAGCAGATCCTGGTCAGAACCCGCGGCTCTGGTCCGTTCAGAGCGCGTGCCAGCTTCTCTAACCTATCCGGACGGGAGCACGTGCGCCTCTGTGATGCTGACCTGAAGTTCTTTGAGGATGAAGATGGAGAGGAAGACAGAGTCCAGCTGATTCTCAACCTGTACCCGGTGAGTTTAAGATAAACGGAGGATTATCTTTCATCAGGAGATGAAGAGGGGAGGGGGGGTGGTACCCATCTCTGATGGAAACTGCTGATGACCTTTTTCTCTGGAGCTTCCTGTTAAAACAGGAAGTGAGAAGTTGTCACACCTGACCGCAAACCCTCCAGACTCCAACTGTTGATGACGATGTGTCCTCAGAGGAAGTCTTTCAGTTCAGTGTCTTCTAGGGTTCAGGTTATGTGGGTGTCTGAGTCAGCTGTATAGAAAGTGCTAGACTCACATTTACAGTTATGTTCTAAATCTCCAGAGATGACATCACCAACTTTGTCTTTTTTTTTTGTTCAAGTTTCCTGTAAATGGCATTTAAATGATGCAAACTGCAAAAAATGTCACTATTGAGACGAAAATATCCTGCTAATGTGAACCAGACTCAAGTGTAAAAAAAAAAAAAAAGAACTGGTTGGGTTTAGTTTAAAAACAGTTTAAAGGTTAACCAAACCCTAAATCAACTTTTTTTCTGTTGACCTCTATTTATGGAACTTTAAAAGTGCTGTATGTTGGTCCTTGCACATTTTTTTTACTGACAAATTAGACATTATAAAGTATGACATTATATATGTATACATGTGAAGACAAAATGAATTCAATTCAAGCAATTAGTAAAAGAGAAAAAAAAATTACAAAGACCAAATTAACAAAATAAAATATAATGTAGATAAAATTAAAGTAAAACTTTTAACTGTACTCAGAAATCTAAATTAAATTGAGAAGCATCAGTAAGCTTTGTGGCATTCTTATTTTTTTTATCTTTTTTACAAAAAAGATATAATTTGAGTTTCTGACTCCAGAGCGAGAGAGAAAAAGGAGTTAACGGAGGATTGCTTAAGCCACGCCCACATCATCCCGCTGGAAAGAACACTGAGTTTACAGGACTTTGCTCCGCCCACCTGAACAATATTCTGAAAACATCAGTTTAGGGCTGCCACGATTAGTCAACTAATCGATAACTAATCGACTATTAATGACTAATTTAATAGTCGTATTAGTCGTTACTTTATATTATATGGAGTCAGAGTTTCGTAAAGTTCCAAGTTATAATGACATTCTGCTAGTTTTTTGGACTATTTTGGTTTTTATTATAGTTTTTATAATATTTGGATAATATTTCAGTTACATGCTAACTGTTTTGACCAACTCATCTATTTTTTAAAAGATTTTTAGTCTGTTTTGGAATTTAGCTAATATTTTAGCTATATGCTAGCTGTTTTGGCTAACTTAGGCTTTCTTTTTTAAGATTTTTAGGCTGTTTTGGAGTTTAGATAATATTTTAGCTACATGCTAGCTGTTTTAGAGAATTTAAAATCTTTTTCAGTAATTTTAGGCTAATTTGGAGTTTAGCTAATATTTTAGCTGCATGCTGACTATTTTGGCTAACATAGGCTTTTTTAGGCTAATTTGGTATTTAACTAATATTTTAGCAGGCTATCAGCTTCAGCATTTTCAGCTATCAATTTTAACATCTTCAGCTATCAGCACTAGCATCTTTAGCTGCCAAATTCAGCTTACAGCATTCACACTAGCACTATTGCAGATAATGCTAGTGTGAACATGCCTAGTTTTTAATTAGTTTAAAGTTAATGATGGTTAAGAGTTGTGCTTTACATTCAGTTTGCACATGACCCGTTATCAAAAGGAAATGAAACAAAACTATCCTTTGACCCTTGTGCTATCTTATGGGGTCCAGATGACCCCAGCATTACATTGACACATTATCCATCCCATGACATACTGTATCTGGATGAAGGTAGGCACCAGTGAAAATTAAAAAATCATTGAAAAAAAAATGTTCAGCACACTGTCTTGTGGGGTCCAGATGACCCCACCCCCAACGTGACCATACCTAGTATGGAGATACAGCAGCATCTAGTTTTGGTGAGAAGTTGTATTTTTAAGATGAGAGTCTCTGATTCTTGATTCCAGTGGTTATATGAGGACGTTGGTCTTAGTTTGCGTTACGGTGGGGAACAGAAGTTGGGGCTTGGAGAAAGCGGGCAAAAGCCAGAGAATCTGCATTTCTTACATGAATCAAGAAGTCTAAAGCTTTTTCTTCCCCTCTCAGAACCTGACCGTCCATCATGCTGCCTGACGAGGCCCCCCCTCTGGACAACGTGACAGGGATAAGCTGTGAACTCCCCTACCAGAAGGACCGCCTCCCGCTGACGCTGCTGTACAGCACCGTGATGGTGGTCGGACTTCCTGCCAACCTGCTGACCCTCTTCTTGAACTGGCTGCAGGTGCGCAGGAAGAACGTGCTGGCCGTGTACCTGTTGGGGCTGTCCCTGTGTGACCTTACATACCTGGGCACGCTCCCCATGTGGGCAGACTACGTGAGCAGAGGTCACATCTGGCAGTGGAGCTCCTTCGCCTGCAAAGTCACAGGCTTCATCTTCTTCACCAACATGTACATCAGCATCTTCCTGCTCTGCTGCATCTCCTACGACCGTTACGTAGCCGTAGTGCACAGCCTGGAGGTGCGCGGCCTGCGCCATCGCCGCCACGCCTTGCTGGTCCTAGTCGTTATCGTGTTCGTGGTGGCGATTGTGCACACTCCAGTCTTCATAATGAAGGAAGGGGCTGGAGATGGCTTAAAGCGCTGCTTCGAGCCCAGTCAAAGCAGCGCCATGGTGGCGGGCTTCAACTACGCCCGCTTCATCCTGGGCTTCCTGCTGCCGCTGCTGCTGCTGGTGCTCACAAACCACCGGGTGCTGGCCAGCGTGCAGCGCAGCACGGGATTGCAGGGGAAACAGAAGCGGCGTGTGCGTCTGCTGGTGGTGGCCGTGGTGTTGCTCTTCCTGGTTTGCTTCACCCCCTACCATCTGATTCTGCTGGCCCGGGCCATCACTTTCCACCTTTCTCTGGACAGCATCGACTGCGACTTCATGTACACGCCTTACACCATCTCCCTCGGCCTGTCCACCGTAAACAGCGCCGTCAACCCCATTCTTTATGTCCTAGCCAGCAAAAATATTCGCAAAGACCTGTGGCGAGGGCTCGCTCAGCTCTGCGGCCAGGACAATACTCCAGCGTCAGCACAGTCCAGCAATCCATCGGGTGCCGAAAGTTAAACTGAAGAGATACACGTCTTTACCAAAGACCAGCAAGGACTGGACCCGGCCGGACTACCGAGCAGAGCCTGGGCATAGGCAACCGCCTAGGTCGCCATCTGCTGGAGGGGGGCTAAATCCCAGTGATTATATATTGTTATATTATTTTTTTTAAGCAGTTTGACACACCACTCATTTCATGTAAAAAAAAAAAAAAAAAAAGTAACTAAAAACCGTAAATAAAATGACTCCAAAGTTTGATGTAAGCATTTTAATTTTTTTGCAAGTTATGCGAATTTTCAGCTGCATAGAAATGCAGTTTGAAATGTTGGTATCAAAACGTTTAGTACGTTCAAGACATTCATACTCTCTTATTTATGCATTTTACCGTCTTTAAAATTTTAGGCAATTTTTGTGTTTTTTTTTTTCTTTTTTTTTTTTTTTTAAGAAATTCTTACATTTTTTGTGTACTTTCTGTAAATAATGCAAGTTTGGTATCAAAACTTTCATCACCTTCAGGGGTCCGTTTCAAGAAGCAGGTTTTGTTAAGTTTGTGAACTCTGAGTTGAGGAATACTCTGAGTTTCTGTTTCAGAAACGGAGGTAACTTAAACCCATGGAAGTGGGGTGAAACCAAGCCCGTTTCAAGAAGCGGGTTAAGCTGAACTCAGAATCAGTCACTATGGCAACTGACTCTGTGAACATAACCTGGTCTGGAGCAGGTTTCCTTCAGGAAACCCAGAGTTCCCTGCGGTCTCCGCCCCTTCTTGAAGTGAAGGATGTCCAAACAGATCTTCCTCATTAACATTTTGAGAACATTCACAATAGAAACTGTAATTTCTTGCATGCTTCTTGAAACGGGCCCCAAGACATTCACACTTGTAGCGTTGGTATTCATACCATTTATACATTTAAAAAAAAATTTACCCAACTTTTGAATTTTTTTCAAGCAATTCCTCAAAGTTTTTGTGCACTTTTAAAATCTATGCAATATTGGCATAATTGCCTCACTGTAAACAAACATTGTTAGCTTAATTCGAGTGCTAAAACGATACATTAGCCAAGAAACTTAACTTAGCACAAGGCTAGTATGAAGACTGTTTCCAAATTTAAAGGGCCCATACCAAGAAAAATCCGCTTTTTGAGCTTTCAAGAGTATGATACTGTTCAATCCTCACTATAAACAATCTCAAAGTGGTATTTTTATCTGTTCACGTAATCCTCTAAAAACCTGCGCTCTCAAAACCAGCCCCTCCCATACCCATGAAAACAAGCGTGTCCTCATGTGCCGATGTCACAAAGTGAGACCGCCCCTTTCAGGAAGAGTCTGCTCCGCCCCCAGGCTAACACAAACACATTTTTTTCTCAAAGCTAGCAGCTAGAGCTAGTGGTTAGCTCATTCTTTAGTGTTCAAACTTTGGGATAGGAGCATATGGGCTGGTGAGAAATCTGTACAACATGTTGAGATGGATCCTGAACATATCCGAGACGGGATATTGGGAAGACGGCACGAGAAAGGGAGCAGACTATTTCCTGGAGGAAAAAGTGAACGGCGAATTGAGAGAACTGGTTTAAACTTAGAATTATTGAGCAAATAGTATAAAAATAGTTAACAAAAATAACTCCTATTAAATAAATATTTCATTTTTTAGTATTCCAAAGGTAGTATATGATCATTTATGTGGAAACAGTTTACTCTGAAATACTTGGTGTGGCCTCTTTAACACATAATCCTCACGTTGACATTTTGTTTGCTCATTAAACTGGCAGAATGCTAATAAAATATTCAACATTCCTGTCTTATTTCTGCACCGTTTCAGACTTTTTATAAAGTACTTTCATCTCTGCTAAAGTTATTAAAAGCTGTCTAACTTCCTCTTGGTTTGTGAAAATAAAGAAAACTGCTTGACGGTTGTCACCTGCAGAATGAGGAACATGAAATCAGTGCGTTGGTGGGAGGATGAAGAGGCTGGTTACTGCTCTTCATGTGTTGTCATTTTGTGTTTTATAATGTTCTGCTCCGATCAGAACCCTGTTCTACTGGCCTGAAGTGTGTCAGTGTTTCTGTGGGTCACAGCATCAGGAAGCACCTAGAGCCCTAATGGTCATGGCAGTGGCTGATTCATTCTGTCTGCTAAAATAGTGAAGACTTCTCTCAATTTGGATTTAACAAACAAGTCAGCCTAACTGAACAGAAGAGTCTTCTTCTTTCTTCTATCACTGAGCCTGACACCCCTGCAGCATCCGGCCGTTAAAACAACTTCCTCCTGCTGAGTTCCTTCCTGTTGGGTCACTGAGTTACCTGTCAAGTCAAAAATCTTTCTCTAATGACAGAACAAGTGGAAAGAATGAATGAAGCAATACTAGACTCTGGCATCATGTACATTCATCCACCATTTGTGAGGTGGGTCACACCACGGGTTAGCTATAGTGGGAAGCTCACTGAGCTGCTTTAACACACATGAAGACTAGAAACTTGAACATTGATACTATGGGCAGATATCTCACGAACTGAAAGAAACAAAGTTGTGAAAAAAATCACAGGAAATCACGTATCAACTGCAGTAAAACAAAGATAGCAAACACAATAACACTGTTGTATAAAGCAATCATCATACCTCATATATAATTCATAGATTTTTTCATATCTGATTTATTTCATAGAAATTTGGGGAAACGCAAATAAGAAATCAATAAACTCCCTATTTATATTAAAGAAACCAGCAGTAAGAATCATGACCTGGAGTAATGCTGCCACGATTAGTCGACTGATCGACTATTAAAATAGTCAACAATTAATTTAATAGTCGATTAGTCGTCACTTTATATTATATGGACTCAGAGTGTAGTAAAGTTGAAAGTTAAAATGGCGTTATGCTAGCATTTTGGACTATTTTGGCATTTATTGAGGTTTTTAGGCTATTTAGGAGTTTAGTTAGCATTTCAGCTACATGTTAGCTGTTTTGGGTAATTTAAGACTTTTTCAGCTTTTTTAAGCTAATTTAGAGTTTAGCAAATATTTCAGCTGCATGCTAGCTGTTTTGGCTAACAGTTTTTTTTCCATTTTTTTAGTCTAATTTCGCATTTAACTAATATCTTAGCTGGCTATCTGCTTTAGCATTTTTCGCTATCAATTTGAGCATTTTGAGCTATCAGCTTCAGTGCTTTTAGCCATAAATTTCAGCATTTTTAGCTATCAATTTTAGCATTTTTAGCTATCAGTTTCAGCCAGAGGTGGGGACTCGAGTCACATGACTTGGACTCCAGTCAGACTCGAGTCATGAATTTGACGACTTTAGACTCGACTTGGACTTTCCTACCTCTGACTCGTGACTTGACTCTGACTTTGATGTACATAACTTGTGACTTGACTCGGACTTTGGCCCTCTGACTCGGAAAGACTTGCCATTTCCCCCCCAAATCCACGGATTATAAAGTATATTATAAAGTATATCGACAAAAAGCCGCGCGCCACGGTCCTCTGTCTGTGTATGTGTTCATTCGTGTTTCGGCCCAACATCCAATCAAATTAGAGCCACGTTTGATTGATGTGACAGCCCAACCAATCAAATTGCAGAAAAACAAAGCCCCGCCTCCCCTTCAAAAGCGCGAGTTCCTGTTTGCCGGTGTTATTAGTTCTGGCATAAAAGTTTATAGATCGTCAACAACAAACTGTTTGCAGTTCGAAGAGCATGTGGATATAAGGATTACTCACAGAAATTCAACATCAACCAACTTCATCTGACTGTAGGAGCAGCAAAATCAAGTAAGTTCTGAGTGAAAGCTGGCGCTAGCTTAGCGGCTAACCGCTAGCTGCTGTTAAATGAATGGGAGGTGAACTCTGTTATCACTGGGACACCGTGCAGCTCGGTAAAATCACAGAGTGACAACAGGTGATTTGGACATTTCCACCGCTCAGATCCTTATCTGGATCTGGGCGGGACGCGAGTGATCATAGCGGGACAGCAGGGCTGCTGGGGAGCGGGCTCGGTTGTTCTCTGATAGAAATCCAGGAAACATATTATAGAATTCATGGAGATGCTGCATGAGGGTTCTTTCTTTCTCTTTTTTTCGGTTTACCACTGTTGCTGCCTTAATGCTTTGTGGTGTGTTTCAGAGAAAAAAGCATCCTCTTTCTCTGGGGGTCACATTCCCTCTTGAATATTTGCTGTTCCTTCCTTTTTTCATTGACAAAATATTTATATTTACTGCTTAAAGAGTTTTGAGTTTGCATGTCTTTATTCTAGTGTTTCACCTGCTATATAAAAAGAGATTTGTCCACCATAAATACAATTTATTTACAAGTTATTTGATTCTAATGAATTTAATCATGAATATACTCATAATCTCTGTATTCAGAGTATTTCCTGTTCAAGTACAGCGTGAACAAAGTAATATTTTGTGCATAGCTTTGCAATATATATTTATACATAAAATTTCACGTGAATAGTCACTTTCTAAATACATGTACCAATATATACATGCATACATCACATTTAGTTTTACACTAGGCATTTTTGTTTTGATTTCTACTTTTCTGTCTTGAACACAGAATTTAACTTAACTCCTGTTAACTTAATGTGAGATATTTTGACAGTAAGTTGACAGAAATTTTGTACTGAATACAAAAAAAAATAGTTTTCCAAACAACAAAAAATAATTTCACAACAGAAATGTTAAACATAAACCTAGATATACTATTCATAAATTTTGTTTTGTTTTTTTGGAGTCAAACTAAACCACTCTGCATTTTATGTTCTTCCTCAGTTCTTCTTTTATCCGCTCTGTTTATAAAAAACATGCTGATATGAAACAGAATCATAAGTTTATCAATTCAGACTAATAGAGTCAGTACCTCATCACCCACAAGCTTAAGTGCACATCACTGGTCTGTAGTGAGGGGATTTAAAGGGACCATACCATGAAAAACCAACTTTTTGAGCTTTTAAGTGTATTTTAATGTTCATTCCTCACATAAAGAACTCCAAAGTGGTATTTTGATTCACTCATGCATTTCTGATTACCATAAATCCTCTACAAACTGCGCTGTTAGCAGCAGCCCCTCCCATACCCACGAAAACGAGCGGGTCCTCATGATCTGATGTCACAGAGTGAGACCGCCTCTTTCAGGAAGAGTCTGCTCTTATAGCTCCGCCCCCAGTCTAACACCAACACCCAATTTCTCCACAGAGTTAATGATGATCAGCAAAAGACTTTCATTTCAAATGCAGAATATCGCATATCTTCCAGTTGTGTCCTGTATTCCAGAAGTTCCAGCTCAAACAGTTTGTTACTTTAGATGCGAGGCTCCTTTAAGACCCCCCATTGGGTACAGTCTTGAGTGTATTTTTGTTGTGAAGCAGTGTAGCGATGGCTGGACCTACTAAGGGCAGCCACACGCAGCAGCAGGTGGAGCGTCAGGAATTTAGTTGTTTTACTTCCAGATAGGACAAAAACTGAAGAAAATAGCTGGTAGTATTTCATAAATGTGTTTTTAGTGTTTCAAAGGTAGTATATGATCATATATATGGATATAGTTCACTCTGAAAGGCTTAAGAAAATCATGGTATGACCCCTTAAATATCCAGACTACCCTGGTTCCCTGCTGTCTCCATCTTACCACATTTCAAATGTGGTTAACTGCGTTTTTGTTATAGAGAAATTATTTTGGATTTTTGAAGTGGAGATGCATCAACTCAGTGGGAATTTAGCTAAAATGCTTGCAAAATACAGTTCATAAAGGCACACATGATCTGTGTAACTAATATTACATTGTTTTTGAAATGACTTGAAATGACTTGAAACATTAATAGTAGGACTTGTGACTCGACTTGAGACTTGTTGGTCATGACTTGTGACTCGACTTGGGACTTGAGTGCTTTTGACTTGGGACTTGACTCGGACTTGAGGACAAAGACTTGGGACTTGACTCGGACTTGCAAAATGATGACTTGGTCCCACCTCTGGTTTCAGCATCTTCAACTACCAGCACTAGCATCAGCAGACAAATTTAGTTTACAGCATTCTCACTAGCATTATCACAGGTAATGCTGTATATCTAGTTTTTAGTTAGTTTAAAGCTAATGGTGGTTAAGATTGTGCTCTACATCCAGTTTGTGGCAGCTCTAACCTGGAGTAACTCTTGGGACCCAAGCTGAAAATATTAACATTTAAAGACTAAGTAAATTATTCGATCCTAAAACTCATGTATCGAGCACATCACAAAAGTCTTTGTGTCCAGAGAGTTGTATAATGTGTGTAAGAATATTATCAAAAACATTTCTACACACAGATCCTTTCTCCACATCACCCACATCGTAAAGAGAAATCCCTGCAGCAAATTAAATGGAGAACAATGCATAGAAAGTGTTCTGTGGTGAGAGAAACCCTGCAGTTTATGACTTTAGAAATGAAAACTTTTGGATTTGAAATTGATTTATTTCAAAAAAAATTATTTCAACAAAAATACTATAGAAGACAAACGTAGGAGATGTATATCTATACAACATCAAACTGAAGGGGATTGGTCGTGATTTGATATATATATATATTTATATAGATCATAATTACTTTTAATCATAAATAGACATTTTTGTACCTAGAATGCATGACACATTGAATTCATGAAATGGTAAGATTGTCAAAGAGTTTATTAAATACTTGGAAAGAAGTGGGAGGAAACACTGTTTCAAAGGTTTTGCCTTAAACTGATGAGTTTTAAGTAAAAAAGCATTGTCTTTAAAAAAAAAAAAAGAAAGAAAAGGCCTGTATAATATGTGCTTCTACATTCAAAGGATGGTTGTGAAAAGATGTTCAGACTGAGTTGCTATAGAGCCGTACAGACAAACTGAATGGATTGGAGACCGAGGTCGATGCTCTGTTTGCCTGCGTGTATCACATCGAAATCTACCTTAGAAAGCTGAAAACCCTCTTGGAGTGAATTATGGCTCGACTTGGAGGAAACCCCAAAAATCGACCTGATCAGTGAATATTCCACCATAAAGCAGAACCTGGACCTTCAGCAGCTTCCTAAACAATCTTCTGTAATCAGATGGAAACTGGTGGACGGATGGGTACAGATGGAGTGCTGTGGAGAAGAGCTGGGTCACCCACCAACCTGGGCAGAACATTAGATTTAAATGGAGTTTTGAAGAAAGCTGCAGCTTGAGGTCACAGGGGAGAATTACCATCAGGTGCAGGTTCTGAGGTCTGACCTGATTCCTGCTCTGCTCTCATTGGCTCCACTGTTGCTCTGCCTTCAGAAAGACACTCTGATTTGCTGATTCGGTAGGTGAAATAAGCAGACAGCCTTATGAATCTTTAACGCACCTGTCAGACACAACTGTGGGCAAATTAATCTTTTATCTGCAGTTCAGACTGAGAATCAGAATAAGGAGGAAATGTGACTGAAGTGACTGTGGTTGTTGGTGCCAGACAGGCTGGTCTGAGTGTTTCAGAAACTGATGATCTAATGGGATTTTCACCCACAACCCTCTCTTGGGTTTACAGAGAATGGTCAGAAAAAGAGAAAATATCCAGTGAGCAGCAGTTCTGTGGGTGGAAATGTCTTGTTGATGTCAGAGGTCAGAGGTGAATGTCCAGAATGGTTCTAGCTGATAGAAAGACAACAGTAACTCAAGTAACCACTGGATACAATCGAGGTCTGAAGAAGAACTTCTCTGAATGAACACGTCCAACCTTGATGCAGATGAACTACAGCAGCAGAAGAACACATCAGGTCATTCCTCTCAGCTAGGAACTGGAATCAATTCAGACAGACTCACTTGTCACTGGACAACAGAAGATGGAAAGACGTTGTCTGCTCTGAGTCTCTATTTCTGCTGCTAAATTCGGTCAGTATTTAGCATCAACAACAGTATTTAGAGTTTGGCTAAATGGTCATAATTAAAGACCACTGGGAACCATTGACTAAATAAACACTGGACAGCTCAACCAAGACGGTAAAAATCCTGTAGACTTCCATTAAAACCCTTCCGCTCTCTTTGGGGTCCAGATGACTCCACCCACATATTGATGTGATTCCTTCCATGACAAATGTGGACAAAGGTGGACAGGATTTCATGTCTGCCATGGACATTAGTGAAACTCAAAAATCAATGATAAAAAAAGTTCACTGTCTCGTGGGGTCCAGATGACCCCACTTTTAATGTAAACAAGCCAAAGAGAGCGTTTGGGTTAATAAATAATTATTAATCAGTCCTTTTGTTTGTCAGAATAACCATTCTTGCTCTCTGTGGTGGTTGAGCCTCGAACAATTACAGAGGTGTTAGTATGGGTGGGGTAGTAGGGCGACAGTGGCTCAGGCGGTAGAGCGGGTCGGCCAATGATCGAAGGATAGGCGGTTCGATTCCGGCTCCCGCCAGCCAAGTGTCGTTGTGTCCTTGGGCAAGGCACTTAACCCAACTTGCCTCCAGTGTGGCTCCACTGGTGTTTGAATGCGTATGAATGTTCCGGTGATGGTCAGAGGGGCCGTAGGCGCGTACTGGCAGCCACGCCTCTGTCAGCCTGCCCCAGGGCAGCTGTGGCTACAGTAGTAGCTTACCGTCACCAAGTATGAATGAGGTGTGAATGAATAATGGATGCACAATGTAAGCGCTTTGAGTGTCCTGAAAAGCGCAGATAAAATCTAATCCATTATTATTATTATTTCTTTTTTTAATCATTTACTTTTAGTTTGTTTAAGTAAAATACATTAATTATGGGTGCACACATTTGATTTGCTTTAAGTGGAAATACAGTTTATTTACTTCTGTTTGTTTCTGATTTTCACCTCAGGTGAACCACAGCCACAATTATCAGCAGAGGAGGTTGGAACAGTCCACTGGCAAAACTCCAGGGATTGTCAACACTCCAAATGGATTTTATTTTGGTTTCTTTAAAGGAAATTATTTTGTTTATTTCTTGATGACCATCTTAATTATTTAAATGTGTTTCGTTTGTAGTTTTTCCTGTTTTTAGTCATAAATTGATTTGTTAGAATGTTTGGTTAGTTTGTTACCACTCCCTCATACAGTATGTATGGACCAATCACTGTCGACTGGTTTCAAAATGGTGGCAGACGATCAGGAAGCCTGATTTCACGAGATAAAGATTTTGGATGATGTCAACCTTGTTTGTCCAGTGATTAATATATGTCAATGCTGAGAACACTTAAAATCAAATTATAGTGTGAGTGAACACCGATTTCCAGTTTCAAACAGTATTTTTCGCTGACACAGCTGTTTTCCTCTGCAGGTAAATAGAATCTTGCATATTGAACAGAATCAAAGGACTGACGCTTGACCCCTTTCAGGTTAGTTTATTGTTGTTTTTTTTTGGCTGCTAACAGTTTAAAGTTACAAATGCTTTTAAAATTTAGCAAGAAACAAAAGCAGTAGTTTTCAGGTGTGTCAACCCCCTCACCACCTCTTGTTACCTGGTGCTACCAGAGCAGTGGGCGGAGTCGGGCTACAGGGTGAACGAGGGAAAAAATTCATCACTGCCGTTATGAAGGATTATTGTTTTCCAACGAGGACAATGTGCAACATGAACAAACATTTGAAATTGATAGTTTGTTTTTTTTTCCTCAGAGTGACACCTCCTGTCACAGCTCAGCACAACACGCTTGATATTAAGAAGAAAGGAGGAGAAGCAGTCCCACAGCCCCGGGATGGAGGTTAACAGTCACAGTGGGGGCAAATCCACAGCAGGGGTAGTGTGGCTTCAGCTTGGGCTGAAATCATGAGGCGAGGTGGGGGCAGGGGGAGATAAAAGCAGCACTTTACCCCACCACATTAAAATCTAGGAAGTAAAAGCCAATCTCAGCCTGCGGACCGTTGGCTCAGGTGATGGGGCGGAGCCTCAGCTGTGTGCAGTCGGGGGCGAGGCTCATGGCTCAGAGTCCAGACCATCAAGTGTGAGCTGGCTGCGGTGGGGCGAATTTGGGCTGGGCGGGGTGCTGGGGTTGGAGCTGTTGGAGGGGGTCGAGTGTTTGGTGGAGTCTGAGTCCGGCTGAGGGAGAGAGAGAGAAGAAAGGTGAGTTTCTGGTTTCAGGTGGGGGATGGAAACAGGAAAACGGTTTGTTTTTTTGCTGTCCACAAGATCATTTCAACAACTAACAATCCTAACGGTGCATTCACACTGAGGCGTCAACCTCTCTCTTTTGACGGCGGACCGACTGCTGAAGAACTTCATACGTTGACATCATAAAAAAAAAACATGGATGATGTTGAGTGATGTTGTGTTTCTATGTTTTTGAGAGCTCTACAGAGGCACTGGCGAGGACGTGGCCGTGTCCGAGTTCACCAGATCATTCTCTTTAGAGTCTCTCTCGCAGCTAACACACAGCTCACAAACAGCACATAGCGCGCAGCTGACGCGTTGGCTCGCGACCAGCGGATTGCTTGCAGCAGCTCGCAGCTAGCGGATTGTTCGCAGCCTGTGCATGGCTCGCAGCTAGCACTAGGCTCAGAGTTAGCACTTGGCTCACAGCTAGCGCATAGCTCACAGCTAGCACTAGGCTCAGAGTTAGCACTTGGCTCACAGCTAGCGCATGGCTCGCAGCTAGCACTAGGCTCGCAGCTAGCGGACTGCTCGCAACAGCTCACAGCTAGCACTAGGCTCGGAGTTAGCACTTGGCTCACAGCTAGCGCATGGCTCGCAGCTAGCGCATGGCTCGCAGCTAGCACTAGGCTCAGAGTTAGCACTTGCCTCACAGCTAGCGCATGGCTCGCAGCTAGCGGACTGCTCGCAACAGCTCGCAGCTAGCATTAGGCTCGCAGCTAGCGGACTGCTCGCAACAGCTCGCAGCTAGCACTAGGCTCGCAGCTGGCAGATTGCTTGCAGCTAGCTCACAGCTAGCGAAGCTCCACTGAAGCCAGGCAGAGACAGGAGACCTGCAGCAGCTGTTGTCCCGTTACAACGGCAGCGTTGTACCCCTGTGTGACGGCGATCTCTTGCTCTACCGGACCCTGTGTGGCAGATCTTGCTGCGCAGTCCTTCGGGCGGCTGGCTATCATAGCAGGCTCTTTTGTTCCAGTTCCAAGCTGGCGACCCGTCCAGGGAGTATCACTCAACAGTAACAAGACAGTCTCCGGCAAACTCGCGGGTTAAGAAAATGAATGGAATTTCAGGGAAAAAAATCCTCACATCGCGCCGCCACATTGAGTTAACTTTTCTTCTCTTTGATCTAGTCACTGAAAACATCACGTGCTCAAAGCTGAGTCTCTGACTGGTTGACGTGGTGTGTCAAGCTCGCCGCGTTGCGGCAGATCGTGTCCTTACATTGACTTAACATCGAAACCTGACGCCTCCGCTGTGCCGGCCGCATTTGGTGTGAATGCACCATAATGCTCATCGACATGAAGGTGGTAAACTGTGCTGCTCTCCATCACCTCAGCCGGTTATAGATTCTAGCAGGAACACAGTCAATTGTGTTTTCCCACAGTCTGTCCTCTGGAGTGCATCAAGGTTTAATTGTTGAACCTCTGCCGTTCAGGCTGTAAATGCTCACTCTGGCTTAGACAACAAATCCTAACAATGCTTCATGTCACAGATAAGCAGACGGGTTTCTGTGGTCACAAAGTTCCCATCAGCCTCTGCTGGGATGTTTTTAGCGTTTAGTGTGGAGGATGAAGCTGTTGCCATGATGTGTGTCCCTGCACTCGTCTCTCAAACTAGTCCGGTGAATAACCAACCTCTCGCTCCAGGTCTTGGTCTAGTTCACAGGCGCTGCGGGTGGAAACTCCTCCACCAAAATCTAAACCAATGACAGACGGAGCAAGTTAGGATGACATCACATCTCCAGTATGATGTCACAATAGTAAATAAAAAGATGTAACATAAGTATTTAAAAAATAAAAAAAAACCAGAGTCCTCACCTGAAGCTGTGCGCGAGACGTTAGACTTGGTCCGGTGCTGTCGGGAGATACTGGATAGTGGGCGTGGCTTATCTTTACTGGGCTCATCCTGAGACGAGGGCATCACGCTCTGCATGAACACGCACACACACAGGAAGCATGTCACATGTTTGAGTCATACGGTTTGAGCTCGTCGTGCACACCCAGAACCAGACATAACCGGTGAGAAACCGGTCCAAGCAGAGTTTCTAAACAAACTCAAGAACCTAAATATCCAAATGCAGCTGCTGCAGGACCTTTAAGGGGTAAATCAACTCTTTTTTTGGCAAATAGAGCTTTAAAATTGCCGACTGTTGTTCCTTATTAGTAGGGGTGTTGCGGATCACAAAACTCACGGTTCGGATCGTGTCACGGTTCGGATCACTTTTCGGATCAGTAAAAAGTAAAAAAAAA
>NC_050535.1:19089645-19142663 GCF_002922805.2 Oryzias melastigma | reverse complement strand
TGCAACAGCAGCACAGGAGCACGAGCACGCTCACCAGGGGGAGGTCCATCAACACCTGCATGCCGTCTCCTGGTCCCATGTGAGCCACGTGGTTGAAGTTAGTGGGATTAGAAATCATCCGTGAGCGCAACTCTGGATCCTTCAGCATCTCCCTAAAACAGAGACAACGAAAACACAGTTTTTTTATTTAATAGCTATAATAAGACCATTGGAATTAGTTAAAAAGGCTGAGCGCAACGTGGATGCTGGAGCAACCTCTGTGGGGCTAAAAGGGGGCATACTGTGATTTTCTCAAGTCTTTCAGAGTAAAACTATATCCATCTATATGACCATATATTACCGTTGGAACACTAAAAATCAAATAATTTATGAAATATGAGCCATTTTTGTGGACTCCTTTCGTACTAGGAAGTAAAACGACTCAATCTCTGAGGCTCCGCCTTTCACTCCTTGTTGGTCCCGCCCATTTCCCCAGACATCCTAAAACGGGTGTGTCCACGCATGCAAACGAACAACCTCCGAAGTTTGGATATGGATATTTTGGAGCTTTAGACTCCTGACCCACAGTCTGATCTCTGCAGATCAGACACAAGAAGAACCCCTTTTTCTCAAGTCGATGCTAAAATAACAACACTTTGCCAATAATCACCATAAACTCAGCGGAGAAAATGGGTGTTGGTGTTAGACTTGGGGCGGAGCTGGCAGGGCAGACTCTTCCTGAAAGGGGCTGTCTCACGTTGTGACATCAGCACGTGAGGACCTGCTCGTTTTCATGGGTATGGGAGGGGCTGCTGCTAAAAGGATTACTCAGAAATGCGAGAACAGATAAAAATAACCACTTTGGGGTTGTTTACCGTAAGGAATGAACAGTATAATGCACTTAAAAGCTCAAAACGTTGGTTTTTCATGGTATGGCCCCTTTAAAGAAAACCCTGGAGGCGGAGCCAGCAGCAGGTCACATGTCCGTGTGTCCTCCTCACCTCCTCTGCTGCAGCCGCTCCTCTTCAGGAACCTTGAAGAGAAACTTCCTTTTGCTGCGGGTTCGAACCATCGCCTTCCTGCTGTGCTCCGACGTCTCTGGGATGGTCAGGTCACCCGCTGAGGTCACACAGGTGGGACACACATCAGCTGGGGCGTGGGGGTGCACAGAGGATGGATGAGGAGTGATTTTTACCTGATGAGGTGTTGCTGAAGTAAATCAGGCGCGGGGGTTCGGAGCTCAGCAGATTTAGCGTCCCTTCCACGTTCAGGGGTCGGATCTAAGAACAAGAGCACAGTCGAGTTTCCGGTCGCAGTGAGGCTCGCTTGCCTGTCATTGGTTACCTTGCACAGAGAGATGGTCTGCACCCACTCCATGGTTTGCACGTCGAACACGTCCACGCCGTACTCACTATAAACTGTTAGATGGGAGGAGTTTGAGCCTGAGAGAGATAGAGAGGATGGTAAGTAGAGCACCAGTAGTTAGCTGAACCGCTGAAGACACAGGTCATAGGGACGTACAGCAGGCCAGCGGCGTGGCGGGCCACATCAGCTCCTGAGAACGAGAGCGGCGCCCCTGTCCATCCACGTATATGCCGAGCTGGCTGAAGCAGAGCAGCACCTCACTCGAGCCGACCTCCAGGGCGTGCAGGGCATCCAGCGGCTGCTGCGCCAGGAAGGCCAGGGTGGGGTCGGCGGGGCTCACCAGGCTGATGGGGGACGACTCCCCCTGCAGGGTCAAAAGAGCAAAGCCGGAGGGGTAGCCGACGCACAGCCGATCCCGCACCATCCCCAGCCACTGCACTGTGCCGGGAGCCTGCACCTCCCACTGCTTTTTGTGGTGCGGCTTTGCTCGGGTGATCTCATAGCACTGGACCTGGGAGAGGGGAGGGGGCGACATGAGCAGGATGTACTGTGGGGCAAAGCAGTCCAAACTAGTGCTGCCACAAATGATTGTTTTAGTAGTCGACTAATGGTGGCAGCCCTAGACCAAACCAAAGCAGCTCTCTACCTGACGTTTGACAGCAGCCAGAAGGTAGGCGGGGCCTCCCTGCCGCAGCACACCAGTGCACAGAGCCTGGCAGCCTTTGGTTTCAGTTAATTTGATGTCAAAAAAGGACTCAGCCCCCTCCAAAACCCCCCAGGGATGAAGGTGCACATGGCGGTTCCGCCCACACAGGACAGCGATAATCTTCTCCTTTGGGACCAGGTCAACCTGATGAACTTTTTTACAGTCAGCGGCGCGGACGATCACTGCGAACAGAGGGGCGGAGAGTCAGTGCGACCTGGCTGTGACTCTGGGGGGGTCAGTGGGGGTGTGTCTCACCATCTCTGGTGACCTCCACCACAAACAGCCCGTCCTCCGTTCCCAAAGCGATTCTTTCTCGGTCTACATGAAAACAGAACACAGTCAGCTTTACAGAACCGGCCGTCCCAAACTCCCCCCTGCAGGGCCGTCACACACCGAGCACGGCGGCGGACAGCGTGGTCTTGATGAGGGGCAGCGAGGCGTCGTAGGCTTCGTGCAGCCGATGGACCTGCTGGCTCTTCAGCTGGTTCTTGGTCAGGATGCTCTGCAGGCTCTCCAGCATCCGGACCCACTTCCTCTTCTCAGCCTCGCTCTCCGCCAGAACCAGCAGGGACACCGACGACAGCTGCGACATCAGCTGCGAGGACGCAACCTGCTCACGACAACCACCCGTCACTTTGATTCAAAGAAAGAGGACAGCTGACCGGGGGAGGGGGCACCCCACCTTAAAGATGCAGGGGATGTCCTTCCGGGTGGCGTGAATCACATCAGACGCCATCACTGAGCTGACAGACAAATCCTCATCCCTAAACACGAGAGTGCTGCACGTTAGAAACACTAAGCCACACCCAGCACAGGTCAAACGCCCCGCCCCTCACCTGAGGTCAAGAACAAGACTGGCCACTACCCCCGCCTGGGTGGACTTCCCCTCTGGGACATCGTAGAGAAACAGTTTGCAATCAGAGACGATGGCGTAGGCTCGCTGCCAGCCTTTCTTCACCCCGCTTGGCTTTGGGATCTGAGCAGAGCAGGTGAGAGCGGTCATGTTACTGTCATGGACCGCAAATCTGTTTGCTGAGCTTCTGAATCCACATGTGAATCTGATCAGTCTCTCATGAAGCGTCTACTGCCACACCCCTCTCTGTTATTAATCGATAGTTTGACCGTTAAGCACAGATAATAAAATATTTTAAGATAAATCAACAGAGAGTTTGAAGACATTTTTAGGCTGTATTCAGACTGGACACGATCATTTCCCCCAAAATCCAGAAGGAAGTTTCAGTCTGAAAAAATCAATTTGAATCGATTTAAGCTTAATAGATCAATAATCGATTCACAAAAGATATAAATCGACTATATAAAGCGACTGTGACAGCCTTTGTCCCGCAAAACTCTTCAATGTTAGGAAGACGCTGATAGTAAAGTTGTAAACACAATGTTTTCATGGCTGTTATGTGTAGTTGATTCAAAGCAACTGGGTTATAAAAAGCATATATTCATTTGTTTAGCGTCTCTATAAATTAATTGATATTATTTAAGTAATATTCAGGACTTTGACTGTGTCCTAATGGAGCCATGCTGTGATGACGCAGGTCCACCTGAGCTCCTCCCACAGATCATTCTCAGCTCTAGTTAGTTGATTTCAAGAGGAATGGGAAAAAATCCCAAAGGTAGAGAAATAGTTCTGTGTCATATTCTGATGGTGGGAGGTGGGTGCAGCGGTGCTGATGTCCTACCCTCACGTATCCCCTGTAGGCCGTGCCGATGCCCCGCTGCACATCGATGCCCTGTGGCCTCTTGGCCTGCTCCGCTGGAATGGGGCAGATCAGGGGGGCGTGGTCTTTGCAGGACACGTGGCAGATGAAGGAACACACTGAGGAAACAGGGAGCCAAACACGATTAAACTTAACGCTGGTTCCTGCCTGCATGCACACAAGAAGCTGCATTCAGAGCTTGTGCGTGGACGTACCTTCGCAGGCGTAGCCCTGTCGAATGAGCCCCACCATCAGGGAGCTGCAGTGTGTGCACTGGGTGGGGCTGGAGAATGTCTTGATGCTCAACTGGTGAGCTTTAGGCTGAAATGACACAGAACCCATTAAAGCTCAGGCGTGGACTGACAGCATGGCAGGCCTGAGGAGGCGGGGCCTACCTTTGGCACAGTGTTGGCAGAGCTATAGGAGCTGGGGGAGGGGCTGATGGGTCCTGAAGCTGAGCGTCCTTCCTGCTGAAGCAGCCAAAAAACAGTTCAGGTTTTTATTTTAAAGAGAACGTTCAAAACATAGAAAACTTAAACAGACCTCCTGCTCTGCGGGCGGGGAGGAGGGCGTGGTGTCGGGTTTCAGAGGAATGGGGTCGATGTCCGAGGTCTGTAGGGAAAAGAAGAGAAACTCGTCTTTTTCCTCAGGACCACGGTAAGTGGCTTATGATGGCCGAGTTCAATCAAGAGGAAAGGTCCCCCCATTTACAGCAGTGAGATTAGATCTGACCGCTACTTATAAAGACAAACTAGCAGAGGTGAGGCCCCGAGGATTGTGGGTAACCTGGCAGCTGAGCTTACCTCCTCCCAGAGTGCGTGCAGCGAGGACGCAGACGCCTCAATGCCAAAAGAAAGAGCAATAACAGCAGTTTCAGACACTCACACCTACACCTGCAGGACATCATGTGACCACTACAGCAGTCGCATGATTAGGGGGTGGGTGCAGCGGACGAGAAACTCACTCTGAAGGTGAGGTCTGGAGCCAGAGGAGATGTGTTAAAGTACTCAAAGATGGAGTCCTGGAAGTCCTGAAGCTTCAGACCTGCAGACAAGGGAGGAGCAGTGGCTTAGATCTGTGCAGAACTCTGCAGAACAAAATGCTGAAATGTTGTTAAAGATCTATGAAAGATCACTGATATTGGCTTAAATTTTTGAAAGGTGTGTAGTTTGCTTTAAAATCCTCAATGCAAGCCAATTTTGCAAAAAACATGTAATGTGTTGTATAAATATTAGATAAACTTCAAATTAACCAAAAAAACTTTAGTAGATGCAAAATCAGCCTAAAAAGCTATCATATTGCTAAATTATTAGCTCAACTCCAAAATAGCCTAAAAATCTTTGGTAAATGCCAGATTATTAAAAAAAAAAACACACAACGTTAGCCTGTTTCTAAAATATTAGGTAAACTCAAAAGTAGCCTAGCAGACAACAGTAGATAACAAATTAGCTGAAAACATTAGCATTAGCTAAATTCCAAATTAGTATTAAAAAACCCTCAGTAGATGGTATATTAGCCAAAAATGTTAGCATGTTGCTAAAATACTAGCTACATCCCAAATCGGTATTAAAAAAAAACCTTAGTAGTTAACATTTTAGCCAAAAATGTTAGCATGTTGCTAGATCACTAGCTAAATTCCAAATTAGCGTAGAAAACATTTAGTAGATAACAAATTAGCAAAAAATGTGAGCATGTTGCTAAAATGTTAGCTTAGTTTTATATTAGCATAATAATCATTTAGTAGATAACATACAGTATTAGCCAAAAATGTTAGCATGTTGCTAAAGTATTAGCTAAATTCCAAATTAGCGTAGAAAACATTTAGTAGATAACAAATTAGCAAAAAATGTGAGCATGTTGCAAAAATGTTAGCTTAGTTTTATATTAGCATAATAATCATTTAGTAGATAACATACAGTATTAGCCAAAAATGTTAGCATGTTGCTAAAATACTAGCTAAACTCCAAAGTAGCATCAAAAACCCTCAGTAGTGATGTTGGGAAAACAACAGATGATATGTTTTCTACTGAATGAACCCCCCCCCCCCTCACTTTTGTCGGGGTGAGAACGGCTCTCCTCCACCTCCTTCTTCAGGTTCTCCATCTGCTCTACCACCTCCTTGCTCCTGTCCTCGGACTCTCTCAGCTTACTGCAAACACAGGGACAGACGCATGTCAGCATGGAGGTAAATGTTGGGGGATGTGTGTGGCGGCGTGACCTCTGACCTCTCCAGGTTGATGTTGGCAGCTTTAACTTTGCGCAGCTCCTCCTGTAGCAGCTGTTTGGCTCGAATCTCAGCTTCCAGGGCAGACTGCAGCTCCAGACGAGCTGACATGTCCAGCTTCTGGCTGCGCCTCACCTTCCACAGCGGGTCCTGCCATGGGGGCGGGGCCACAGAAACATGGTCAGCACCCTGCAGCTCATGGCGTTAGAGACAATCATGCGAGGGTAACACTAAACCACCACTGTGCCGGTTCTTACCAGAGGTCTGGATCCCAGACTGGAGCTGCGGAGGGTTTCCAGCTCCTCTGTCATCTTGGTAGCCAGAGCCTGCAGGTAACCTCGAGCATCCTTCTCATCACTGACCCTGAACCAACAGAAGAAACGATCAGGTTGATATTTCAGACAAATTTTGTGGTACAAACACCAAATTTCAATCAGAAAACCACGTTAGCCGCTAGAAAAATCTACAATGGCAGCCATTTGCGAAGACTCAATTGTTACGAGAACATTAAATGTCTCAATATGGCCTGATCAATCATGCCTAAAAAGCTGTCTTTAAACTTGAGGGGTATTCACTGAATACTATTACCGTTTTTTCTACACTGTAAGGCGCAAATAAAAGCCTAAACTTTTTTCAAAAATCGTCCTTGCATCTAATAATCTGGCGCGCCTTTTGTGTGTACCAATTTCCAAAATCTGGAAAAATGTTCTTGTGCAACTTTGGGGAGTCTCTGCTTGATTGTCTGACCATTTCTGGCAAGCGCTACAGACTGACCACCAGCAATCAGAGAAGCAACCTACCACTGGATGATCTCTGCGATCTGAGCCTCCCAGTGAGCCACGCTCTCCTTCTTGGAGGACAGATCCTGCAGGTCGTCTTCCAACTGTCGGTTCTGAGCGGTCAGGTCATCAACGAAGGAGCACAACTGGAGAGGAGAGGACAGGTACACACGTGCACGGACAGCTGCTCCACATCCAGCCGGAGCGCGGACTTACCTTATCCGTCTCTGCACTGAGTTTACGGTTCTCCTCCGTCAGCAGGCTCTTCTCGCGCTCATACTTCTTCTTCAGAGCAGCTACAGCTTCATCCGTCTCGATTTGTCTGCAGAAACACAAGCGAGGGGTCACTTTGAGCTGGCTTTCCAAATCCTGCAGCTCTAACAATGAAGTATTATCAGGAATGGATTGTTTCTTAAGATGTGTCGAGGTGTTTATCCACCCAGATCCATCAACGTGACCTATTCTCTTTCTCTGGTTTGCAGATATCAATCTGCCTGATTGCCTCGACAAGAAGCAGATTGGCAGCCATGTTTCTGCAGCTTCAGTTCACTGAGAGTCACAGGTGTCAGAGTGTTGGAAGGAAAGTGCAGAGCAGGACCAGCAGGTGACTCACCTCTCCTTCTTGGCTTTGTCCAGCTTGTCTCGGAGCTGGAGCAGCTCCTTGTTGGCAGCCAGTTGTGCTCCCTCTGACTCCTGCAGGTCTTTGCGCATGTTTTTCATCTCCGTGGAGTGAGCCAGGTCTCTCTGCAGGAGCTCCTGCTCGTAGAACAGGACCTTCTTATCCAGCTCTGCCTTCAGACGCAGCAGTTCCTGCTGGGACTCGGCTCCGGCGGCAGCAGAGCCCTGACCCTGCTGGTGCTGGAGGCAGAAATCTGCATTTTCTTCTGCTTTCCGGTCAGAACAACAGGTGAGTGGACACGGCCTCTTACCTTCAGGCCCTGCAGCTCCGTCTCCAGCTGCTTGGAGTAAACCTCGCTGTTCTCCCTGAGCTTCCTCTCCTTCGATGCCTCTGCCTTTGCCTCATCCAGCTGCGCCTCCAGCTGCCAAACACATCAGAAAAAGGCTCTTATTGTGAAGGTCGCATGCTAGATCATTGGACACAGGAGCAGAACTATGGGAAAATAATAAGTATCACCCCAATTTATGAATGCGCATTCTTAACTTGTAACTCATATAATACATTATGTCCAGGGCAGCCTGCTATCTCCGTTACTGGTGACCAGTGCTTGGGACAGAGGCCCGTGTTGGAGCCGCTGTCAGGGGAGGGGCCGCAGAGAGGAAGCAAAATAGTTCTGGGAAATATTTTTATTTTTAAAGAAAGAAATATTTTAAAACGCTTATTTAGACTTTTTTATAGTGATGCACGATATTGACTTTTTCAACCGATATCTGATATTTTCCAGCCTGTTGCAGCCGATACCGATATTTTTATAATACTTGAGAAAACAATATTTTCAAGTACAAAGTAAGAGTGCATGGTTCTTATTTATTCCAACAAATTTACAGAACATGTTTAAATAAATTGAACAGGTAATATAAACACTATTAGATTTTTCAGTCTGTTATACATCTGTAAATAGAGAAAGTGCATTTCAATGGTCAGAACAAATGTGAAGACTTTAATAGCAATGTACCAGGACATTTCTTCATTCAAATAAGGGCCAATATAATAACGTGCAAAAGAAATAATTTAATCTCAAAGTGCAAAAAATACTGCTTTGTTTGAAACTGATGCGCAAAATAAATGGTTATAAATGGTGTATTAATTGTGTGTGTGAGTGCGTGTCGCCAGAGAAAGAGCGAGAAATGCTCCGTCTTTGAGCCGCATGCTGCGTCCACGCCGTTGTCGGGCCGCTAAGGCTGAAACTTTTGGGGTGAGCAGAGAAGTAGTAACACAAGTTTGAGTGTTTAATTATCTGTCCATTTTATCGGCAAATTATGGGAGTGACGTCATGATCTCCAATATCGGCCGACAATCATCGGTAACCGATAAGATCAAGCAACCCATCTTTTTAATATTAATTATTGGGAATATTTGTTTTGGGAAAATGTCAGTTTAACCAGATATTATTCACAATCTAAGTTTTAAACGGCTGATAAGAAAACTCCTGTGTGCATAACAAGTGATTCGTGCTTAATTTTTAAGATTTGTGTGTGTGTGATTAGTTTCAAGCTGTTGTAATTTGAATTTGTGCATGTGTAAACTGTATTTTTTTTGTTGTAAAATTTTTATTTATGCACAAAACATTTAACAAATCAAGAATTGTGCGCACACAAATCCTCATTTTCCCACGGATTCTAATTTACGCACAAACCCAGAATTACAAACGCACAAATGAAAAATTCCACACGCACAAATCAAGAATTACGCACACACATCAAGAATGTTTTTGCACAAATCAAGACTTACACTCACACAAATCCTAATTTATGCACGAATAAAGAATTAAGCTCACAAGTATTACGCATAGAGAAATAAAGAATTGCGCATTAAGCACACACAAGAACACAAGAACCGGTTAAATCATTCTAAAGGTTTCCTGGACCTCCAGAAAAGCTTTGAAGCAGAGCAGTGGTGTGTGCTGCCTCCTTGTGGCCATAAAAGAGTAATGCACCATGACAGGGATTCTTCACTCCAGCTCTGAGGTCAAACTACAGTCTTCTTTGGAGCCTTTGGCACAGAGGAACTGTTTGTCTTTTCAAATAAAGAGTCTCCATCGCTCTGAGGAGACAGAGAATCTGAAGTGACTGGAGAAATCTCACCTCCTTGCGGTTCTTTTCCATCTTGCGCATCTCCTGCCTCATGCCATCCATCTTTTGCAGGAGCCCATCCGCCTCCTCCTCTTTGTCCCGGAGCTGGCGAGACAGTCTCTGCTTGGAGGAGCGCAATTCAGCCATCCTCTCCGACAGCTCGGAGTACTCCTGCAGGGCCAGCTTCCTCTGGGAGTGCGCATCCTTCAGCTCCTTCGTCAGGCTCCTCATCCGCTCCAGGGAGTCAGCCAGCTGCTGCTCAGGGAGGAACAGAGCGGATGAGGATATGTCCAGATCGTAGTGATTCCCAATGCGGGTCCTTGAGATCTACTCCTCATCCTGACTGACACCTGATCCAGGTAATCAGCAGCAAGAAGTCCAGAGAGAGCAGGAAAACTGGCAGGGTGGAAGATGTCGAGGACCAGGATTGGGAAGCTCTGTGCTACAGTTTTAGGGTGTACTAGTGCTAAGAGAACCCAGATTACCTTGTGGACATCCTCCTTCTCTTGTCTCAAAGCCTTCACCTGCTTTTCCAGAGTCTTCAGTTTGGAGGCGGAGCTCTCGTAGTCCTGTCTGAGGGTAACTGCCTCCTCCAGCTGGTGTTCCAGCCTATCAGAGTCTGCACCACGGCAGAGGCGGGGTTTAAATACACGACGAACAAGACCTCACAGATGTGTATGTGATGCTGCAACCAAATTTGATTGACCTGCCAGCTTCTTCTTGAGGCGGTCGATCTCCTCATTCAACTTCTTGATTTCTTTGTCTCGAGATAGAGTTCCTCCTCGAGACGGCGCCTGCAGAGCGAGGGTGGACTCTGCAGGTTCAAGAACAGAGGCAGTGGGTTAGAGCCACAGTCCGTTCTGGACTGGGATGATGCAGAAGTCGCTCCCACCTTGCAGCCGCCGGTTCAGGTCCTGTTTTTCCTGCTCCAGGCACCGGATCCTCCTTTCAAAGGACTCCACGTCCCGGCCTTGACCTTCCCCCTCCTTCTGCAGGACGCCCTGTGCTGCCTTGCTAATGGAGCAGCGGTCAGAGAAGCAGCTGTTGGTGGTGAAGGTGAAGCCAACGAAGGGGAGATGCTGGCCGCTGAAGCCGGTGTGAGACACCGGAGGTCCAATGTCCTGCAGAGAAACAGAGTCCGGATCATCTGTACAGTCCTGAGGCTCCGGAGCCAAAAGAATAGTTTTTAAATTTAAATAGTAAATAAAGTAAAAAATAAGACGTAAAGCAAAAATAAAAAAGTAAACTATTCTATGCATGAACAAGAACAGTATAACCGACAGTGGTACTACCCATCATGTTCCAATAATCCATAAAGCAGTTTGTTGAGCAGTTTGAGAAAGTCAAGCTCCAACATTTTGACAGATTTGTGATCAGTAAGCACAATCAAAATTCATATTTTAGGGTTATTTGGCAGATTTTTGAACAAACTGAAGTATTTTAGGTGCCCCTTTAAAGAGAAACCACACCCTAAATCAATGTCAAATCAATAAATGTTTATCCTGTTCGGCTTGCGACCGAAGGTGTGTTTTGGATTTTGACCCCCTGAGCGATTGAGTTTGACACCCCTGGTCTGAAGGGTGAGCTAAGACTGTGGCTCCTGCTGGGTTGTGGTCAGCAAAAAATCAACCCAAATAACTCTTTAAAAAGGTTCCAGACACTAGGTATAATGTAAGGGAGGGGGCTAAACGCTGGCGGTACGAAGCTCCGTCCTCACCGGGTTCTTCAAAACATCATCATCCACATCAAAGTTGGAGGTGTCTGTGGGGGAAGACACCTCCGGTATGTAGGGCGCCTCCATGGAGCGGATGTTGTCCCAGTCAATCCCTTTGAAGAACGGGTGGCTCTTGAAGTCTGAGATCCCATTCAGACCGAGGCGACGCTCCCTGGAGCAGATAAGCCTCTGGATCAGATCCCGGGCCTCCTCTGACACGTCACTCACATGAGAGGGAAACTGGAAGCGCTCCTGGAAGCATGAAATAAAGCAGCTTTTAGAGGGAGACGGGAGCTGATGGCAGAAATGGAGAGCAGGCTGTCTGTCCAACAGGGGACACATTCAAATTTAGAAAGTAGGACGAGAGTCTGGAGAGAGATAACCTGGAAACAGCAGCTGAGGACAAGAAATGAAGCTTCAGAAATGCTGGCATCAATGAGAATATTTATCATCTTTGAACTGCTTACAGGAGCCGTCTCACCTCGTGATTCATGATCTTTCCATAAGTTTCCACCAGCGACTCAGCATAGAAAGGTGTCTCTCCAAAAAGCATCTCATACATGCAGACTCCCAGAGACCACCAGTCACACTCAGGGCCGTAACGACCCATCCCGTCCTCCATCGCCTGCAGGATCTCTGGGGAGATGTAATCCGGGGTGCCCACTGCCACCGAGGACTGCACCTGCATCGGTCACAAGTTTAGGCACAACAACTAGAGATGCACCAATCAGACAAGACTGGAGAGTGTGTTACCATGCCATCCTCCATCATGTGCAGACACGACCCGAAGTCTGCCAGTCGGATGTGACCGTTCACATCGAGCAGGATGTTGTCTGGTTTGATGTCTCTGCACAAACCCGAGAGAAACAGATATGGCTTCAAATTTCAGCCAAAAGTCTCCCTCAAGCGTATATAAGAGGTTTCACGGGTGCAGGTTCTCCGCTATCGTGAAACCTCTTCTCCGCTATCGTGAAACCTCTACTCCGCAATCGTGAAACCTCTACTCCGCAATCGTGAAACCTCTTCTCCGCAATCGTGAAACCTCTTCTCCGCAATCGTGAAACCTCTTCTCCGCTATCGTGAAACCTCTATTCCGCTATCGTGAAACCTCTACTCCGCTATCGTGAAACCTCTTCTCCGCTATCGTGAAACCTCTTCTTCGCTATCGTGAAACCTCTACTCCGCAATCGTGAAACCTCTAATCAGCAATCGTGAAACCTCTTCTCCGCAATCGTGAAACCTCTTCTCCGCAATCGTGAAACCTCTTCTCCGCTCTCGTGAAACCTCTATTCCGCTATCGTGAAACCTCTACTCCACTCTCATGAAACCTCTTCTCGACTATCGTAAAACCTCTTCCCCACGCTAGTGAAACCTCTTCTCTGCTATCGTGAAACCTCTACTCCGCAATCGTGAAACCTCTACTCCGCAATCGTGAAACCTCTAATCCGCAATCGTGAAACCTCTACTCCGCAATTGTGAAACATCTACTCCGCAATCATGAAACATCTACTCCGCTATCGTGAAACCTCTTCTCCGCTATCGTGAAACCTCTTCTCCGCTATCGTGAAATCTCTTCTCCGCTATCGTGTAACCTCTACTCCGCTATCGTGTAACCTCTTATTCCCATCGAGAAAAATAAATATTTAATTGTTACTAATATGACATTAATATCAATTATCGTTTTATCTCCCAGCCCTAGAAAATCATCAGTATAATTGTTTCACCATGACATAGATCCCATTCTTTCAGATACTTGTTATGTATGTCGGCTCAAAACCAACATTTGTTTTCATTATCTGCACTATTTATTTTCTTCAGTTCCATCACACTTAAAAAAAATTACCACATATCAAAAACATTAAACATACCAAGAAAAGATTGATTTTCAAGCTCAGTTTTAAACTAATCCTAATAAATATAATAAATCTCCAAATCATTACACAAACAGGTTAACTTCAGATGTCGTTTTGTGCAAAGCAGCAAATGTTTCATATCAGTTTGATAACCATGCAAGCTGCTTCAGGAAGGGAGTGCCTATACTACATTTTCCTGTAAGCGCTGCTGCACTAGATGCTGGCTTCCTGCCTCTCACCCTTGCTCAGCAAAGAATTAGTCATGTGATCCTCACACAGCCTTCTACGTGCTACCATGGTAACCATCTTAGTCTGTTCACCTGCAAACCTGGTGTACCTGTGAACGTAGTGCTGCTGATGAATGGAGTGGATGGCGAGGACCATCTCCGCCACGTAGAACTTTGACATGTCTTCTGGGAGACGATCCTCGAACTTACTGAGCAGAGTCAGGAGGTCCCCGCCCACGTAGTAGTCCATGACCAGATACTGCAAGCACACACAGAGACACCATGTTTACACAAACGGCAGCACTGACAGAGGGTTTTGGATGAAGGTGGTTGATGTCACTGGGGGGGGTGAGGACAGAATTAGATGGAGGTGGATGATTCACTAGGAAACAACTGAGGAGAGCAGCTCCCACTCAGATTATCTTTAGATACATTGTAACAGGGTTCTTCTCAGTGGTCTTTTAATTATGACTGTACTGATATTAGCCAAAATTTGATAAAGGACATAGTTTCTCCAGAGCGGCAGCAGGTTGTGCTCGGGTTGTGGGCGAGACTGTACAGAATAACCCCGCCTCCTTTTATTTACACTAAAGGTGCATTCACACCAAACGTAATTCGCACGACAAATTTTTGTGCCCCGCCCCTCTTTTGTCGGACGAAAATTCGCTGCTCATTGCCTGTCCAAAAATGAGCTTGACGCCACGGCCGCATGAGGGAGGAGCTAATGTTTTTAGGATGATCACTATAAGGAACGGTGTCTGTGGATATCTCCCTTAGAATGTATGAAGACACAGATGATGTTGAGGAATAAGTCAGGTCGATTTATTGTGAAGAGTTCTACCAAAACATCAGTAATCATGTCTCCATGTTTGGGTTTATATGATTATTAGTAAAAGATTTTCTCGGTACAGGGGGCTGTTTCTGTATGACAGCCGCTTCCACTGTGTTTCTGTGTCTCTGTCTTAGCTTGAAGGCTCTCTGTCTTGTATTAACCTGAAAGAAAAAAAAAAATAGGAGACCTTTTTCCTTCTTTTTATGTCTCAATAAGGCCTGAGCCGGCAGCCTCCACACCCCGCAGCGGCTCTCTGTCTGCCGGCATATCGAGTGAGTGAGTTCGCTACGAAAGTGAAAGCTGGTTATCTGTCCAGAGTGTATTTCGCCCCAAAGTAGCCAGATGACCTCTGCAAACCTGCTGCTCCAACAGGTAAATGAAAAAGATGAAACTTCAGGACAAAACTGGTCGCTTTAGACTAGTATTCTATGCCCAAAGCTGAGATCCTGATTGGCAGATGTGACTACCTGTCCGATTTCAGATATTTAAATTTTGTTTGCGCCTTGTTGCTCATACTGAGACGTTTGCGCAGCGCCGATCACTCAAATCGCGCCACAGGACTTCAGATCGCCTCATGTTGTGTCTGTTCCATTGGCTTAACATTGATACTGGGCGCCTCCACTGGAAATTGCGTTCGGTGTGAATGCACCTTAAGGGTGAAACGGATCACTGATACGTACGGATCACTAACCAAGGTTCAGCCCACACGTGTACGTAGAGTCAGTGGAAGGCTGTATGGCAAGCCAAAAGGATCAGATAATAATTATTATTTGAAATATTTACATGTTCCCACAGCTAGTTTAAATGCTACAATTAATACCAATAAATCTTGAAAGTTTAATTTTAACTTCTTAATTTCAAATGTAAGTTTGGGTTGGGGGGGGGGGGGCAAGGGAAATTTGCTTTTTAGGAATGTTTTTAAGAATAAACATTCTTTTCTCTCAGTTTTTGTCGATTTGGTCTCCAGACATGTAAATGTAACCAGAAACTAATTTTTTTTACATTTTTGTTTAAGTTCAAAATTCAAAGATGTGTGTGTTTATTTATGCTTTGAAGTACTTTATGCGTGTTATCTTATATCTTAGAGCTTTTCCAAAAAGTAATTTTAGGCTTTTATCTTCTTGTTTTTTTCTATTTTTTTTTTTTACTTTTTACTGATCTGAAAAATGATCTGATGATGTGAGTTTCATGATCTGTTACACACCTAGTTTACACTCTCTCCCATCATCTTACAGCCCCTCACAACCCCAAGCTAACAATAGCGGTGCAACAAATATGGGGAGCAATATCAGAGCTATCCAGTCGTTTAGATCCAGATTCCAGATCAGACAAGGACAAACAAAGATGTTCATGGATCTATTCAACTGTAAGTGAATGCATCAGAATGGACTTTTTGGACATGCTATTTCACATCCAGAAGCTTTTCATATGATTTGAAAAAAGAAAAACTTAGAAATGCTATATTAATCTTAATTTATTTTATATATATATTACCTCTATCATGAGAAAATGAGACATGAACATGTTAAAAATACACAAAAAAGATTATCATCAGATTGAGTTTTTATAGGAATTTCTATTCTCGATGCTTTTCTTCTACGCTCAGTGTTTAGGCAGTGATACCTGCCCTACAGGTGAACACACAGAGAGGAAATGTGAATGTGAAACCACCAAGACATACATGAACTATCGACTAAAGCTTTCGTCAAGCGTTCTCACCAAGTAGTTGTCATCCTGGAAGGCATAATGCAGACTGGTGATCCACTGGCTGTCTCCTTTCACCAAAACATCTCGCTCTTCGCGGAAACACGCCGTCTGCAAACATGACCAGTCAACCAACATATTCCCAGCGCCACCGCGACTCAGTTACTTGACAAAGGTGGACCCACCTCAGCTCTCTTCAGCATTTCCCACTTGTTCAGAATCTTCATGGCATAAACCCTCTCTGTGTTCTTCATCTTCACCACGGCAACCTGAACGAGGGCCAGACGTTACCATTGAAGAAGGAAGAGGCGGGAAATTTGGTGTGGTCAGAAAAGCATCTTCTTAGTTCATGTTAGAGCAATCGCATCTCTCATTTAGGATGCCTCAGCGTCCTCCTACAAGAGCTGGGGGAGGTGACTTCAGTACTCCTGATCCAGACGAGGCCCAAACGAGAATAATGGATGGATGGGAACCAACCAAACGGGGACCGTAAACTCATTAGTCTGAGCTAATGGAGCATAGAAAGCATGGAAAACATTACATGATTTTCTGCTGTCACTCAATGCAACTCGGTTAGCTTGAGAAAAACGTCCCCGTATTAGTGACGTTCTTCAACCATGAGTCAGCATAAAAAGGCTAAAACAGGAAAGTTTGAATCAGGAGCTTCTGCACTCAAACAGGAACCCAAAGAAGACGTCACACAGACGGTCACACAGACTCAAAAACTGAAGACAGAAATATTGTGGAAGATCCTATGCAAGTCCACAGAACGACATCCAGGAAAAACAATATGGGGTCAAATCAGGATCAGCTTAAAGTGAATGAATAGAAGAGAAAAATAAAATGAACATTTGAAAGCAGTTTTAAACTCAATAATACATATTGAAAACTTAAAGGAATTTTTGAAAATTTAAAAAAATAAAATTGCACATTTGAAAAATAAGATTGAAAATCGGAAAAAAAATATAGAAAATTTGTAAAAATAAAATGTACATTTTAAACTTGAATAAAAAAACTGTTTTCGATTAAAAAAAAAAGATGTTTATTTGTATTTTGAACTTTCCTTTTTTGTTTTTCATTCTTTGCTTTCAGTTCTTTGTTTTCACTTTCAATTCAGATCTTTAGGTTTTTGCTGCTGAGCTGATCTTAATTTTACATGGGGGCGGGGCTTTAAGCACCTTGCTGCACATTTTCTACACTTTTCTCAGAATATTTTTCACACTTTTCATTTTTAACTCTCACGGTTCAAACTTTCATAGAAAAATAATTCTAGCATTAGGATGAAAACAAGGATCTGATCACGATGAGGATTTATGTAAGGCTGCCAAGCTGCAAGTCTGTGTGAAAAACGCCAAAGAGGAGTTTGATGGACAAGATCAACAGCAAAGATGAAACAAATCCACCAAACTGCGAGACTGTGAAAGGTGAACCGCGATATTATTGAGGGCAAACTGCACAGTCGTGATACTGGTCTCCCCAAGTTTGATCGGAGTGGGCGACGGCGGAGACAAAAACAGACAACGCTCTGCAGCAGAAAAGATGTCATCACCATTACCTCTTTGGGAATCATGGGATGCATTTTCGGTAGCCGGTGAGCTCAAAGCGCTGCCCCCATGTGAAAATTAGGATCAGCTCGGCAGTGAAAACTCTGAATTGAAACTGAAAACAAGAGATCAATCTGTTTTTTTGTTCACTTTAAGATGATCCTGATTTAACCCCATAAAATAAACCACGATTAAAGTCTACACGTCACAGAAGCTGTGAATCAGCCGTAGAGCCCCGATGGAGGACACAAGTGAAGGTTGCCCATAGGAGATTCAGATGTTGTCTGTCAATGAACTGCCTTTTTTAAGTTCAGCTTATTCAAAGGTTTGACTCCAAGTTCAAAAATTCCATCTGTGAAGTTTTATTTTGCAGTGCAGTGCTGTCTTCTATCAGGTAGTATTGTCCTGCAAACACTATCCAAGAAGAAGAGCGGTGGGGTCAAAAGCGATTCTTACCTCTCCAAAAGCTCCTCGACCAATCACCTTCAGCATCTCAAAGTCGTCCCTGTGCAGCCTCATGTCCCTCACGGCGGTGGTGAAGGGCTTCACTGCAGACACACAGGAAACAAACGGGTCAGTCTGGAACAGGTGTGCCAAAATATTGATATTGCGATTAGGGCTAGAAAACACTGGGTACCTTACGATATGATGCGATACATGTGTCACAATATTGATAATATTGCAATAATTGCTAAAAATCGTCTCTAATAACTCACATTATATAGCAGGGGTCACCAACCTTTTTGAAACTGTGGGCTACTTCATTGGTACTAAATCATACGAAGGGCTACCAGTTTGAAATAATACATTTGCTTAGTTTGCCTTTAGTTCTACATTATTAATAATGAATAATGATACTTCTCTATGTGAAGACACTGATTCCTTAGCATAATTATCAATAATGACAACAAGCTAGGAAACAGATATCAATATTCAGAACTTTATTAATCTCAACAGATCTTGTCACATTTTGAGGTAATAACCAAATGCAATGTTTTTAACAAAATTATAACTTATTAATTATTAATTAATTATAACTATTATTAGTGGATCTACGCTCCTCAGATGCTTTAATTCAGTCTAGTGCACCCGTCCCTTTATTTTCCTTAAACCTCTGAACAGGTGTATTGACAGATCCCACAGCAGACAAGAATCTGCGCATGGTGCGTTCACTGAGCTCTGGACATAAGCGCACAGCCACTCGGCCCAACTCAGTCTGCTACAAACTTTGTCATTTTTATACAATCTGCAGCAAAACAAATCAGTTTTTCAGAGAAAACGTCGACAATATTTAATCAATCGATTATATCCGGATCAGTGCCGGTGTTCTGTGTTTTCTCTGATAAACTGCTTCGTTTTGCTGCCGATATCCAGGGCTCAGTGAACGCACCATTCAGAGACACTCAGCAGCTCTGGGTTTTGTTTCCATTACGCATGAAACTTTAACCAAATTCTAGGAATTTAGAAAAAAACAGTCTCGCAATGATACGGTTTCATAATTATGAGATAAAACAGAAACCAACTCATGCGATAAGTCATTATAAACACGGCGATGTGTGTGTGTTTTTTTTATTTGATTCACTAAAAAGGAGCATTTGAGTGACATCAAGGCAGTGTGGTGCGCGCGTCCCGCACTGGCTCGCGCAGCGAGTCCACTGACAGTCTCAGATGCAAGTCAGAAGTCTGTTCAGTGGAATGTAAAAGAATGTCCAGAACAAGTATTCAGGGTGCCAGCTGCAGAAGGTCGGCTACAGATGACGCGATGAGGAAATCTTGGTTATTGATTTTACAGAGGAGATGCACGATCAGCTGTGACGCTGATCTCTCATGGCGCCCACTGTGCTGTACTCAGACAGACACTTCAGCAGCGCATTTAATTACAAAAAAGTCAATTTCCATTACAGTTCTGTGAAAAATGTCCATCCATTTCAATACGCCCCCAAAACCAGCTCCTCTACGCGCAAAAACTTTTTTCGAAAAATGCGAGTTTTTTTTTTTTCAAACTGTGTTTCCATTAAAGATAACTAATAATCAAATATTCTCGGTGTCTCGATGTGGGAAAGGGAGAAGGGGACGCCTCATTCTTTGTTATTAGCTGCGTTTCCGTTACACATTTGCGCAAAACTTTATGTAAATTCTAGGAATTAAAAAAAACTGTTTGGAAATGACACTGTTTCCATTAAATCATAATTTTGCGATAATGCACAAACCAACTCACGTGACAAGTCATTAAAAACACGGCGATGAAGGAGAACAAGTATTTTTTTATTTTTATTTGATTCACTAAAAGGGAGCGTGTGGGTGACGTCACAGCTCTGTCTGGGGCGGGCGTGCAGCGCAGCTCGACTAAGAAAAGAGAGAGAAGTCTGTTCAGTGGTTAAAAGAAAAATCATTCTAACAAATAAGCATCTGGACCTTTTTTCTGTCTGAAAACACCACAACATAAATTCAAGTTTCTGTCACGGCGCCCGCGCTCATGAGACTTCAGGCTCCAAGCTGCAAAAGTGCGTCTGCAGATGAAACAATAAGGAAAGGAGGAGGAGGAGATGCTGCGCGATTCTGTATGACCCGCACTTTCTAAAGCGCTTTGACGCTCCAGGACCTCTCGGTGCGCCGGCTGTGCAGCGCTCAGATCAGACACTTCATACCGAGAAGCGCATTTATTTAGAAAAGAGTGTTTACATTACAATTTTGCGAAAAATGTCTATTTCCTCCTCTAAGCGCAAAAACTTTTTTTTTCGAAAAATGCCAGTTTTTTCGAAATTGTGGTGTTTCCATTAGGAGAATTTACTATCCCAATTCCAATTTGCGAAATTTCAGAGTTAATGGAAATGCGACTGTTGATTATCTCGTTAAGGAGAAAACGATTTTAAAAAAGAAAAAGTGGGATAGGCCGTTTTTGGCTTCAGAAATAATGAACATGTATTTTTAAGATGTTTTAACTTTTAATTCTTTATATAAAGGCAGGTGTGATTAAAAAAAAATTGCATCACAATAAGATAAAATTTTCGAGCAGCTCACAAGTGAGTTGTGCTATTTTTAGAAGAGACCTGCGGGCGACTTATGAGGTGCTCGCGGGCGACCTGGCACCCGCGGGCGACGTGTTGGTGACCCCTGTTATATAGAATAACACATAATTTTGGGGAAACTGTATCCCCATTTAAATTTTAGCTTGAACACAATCATAATACACAACTTGTGTCTTATATTGTGCAACAAATAATAGACATTTTGTGCAACATTTCTGAAACCAGTAAAACTATGTCTTTGAAAAGCACTGAACCAATAGAATTTGAACTATCTGTAAAATTCAGAGTTAACAACAGTAAACATGAACAGAAGTGCCACTACTTTGAGCTAAATTGTTGTAAACAGAACAAAAGTATAAGAGTATAAGTCGCAAGAGAAAAAAAATTCTCATCAAGAAGAAAACCATATATAAGTCGCACTTTAGGAGAAAAGTTTGACGTTTCAGAAAAAAATAAATAAATACATCAGCCAACCCCAGCGAAGCTAAAGAAAAAAAAAGTTAAAGAAAGAAATACAAGAATTCTAATCTTTTGATCTGTATAAAAAAATATAAAAGTTTAAAAGGAAAACAGTCAGATTCTCCTCCATGTTTGTTTTGGACGACACTTGTTCTGCTGCTGTCAGTGGAAAATACTTTGGATGCAGCGCCCTCTAACGGGTGGAAGAGAAAACAACCGCTAGAGGACAATTGATGTTTACTGGGAAAATAACAAATATATAATCCTTTTGATGTAAAAAAAAAAAATAAATAAATAAAAAAAAACACACAAATAAGTCGCTCCTGAGTATAAGTCGCACCCCTGGCTAAACTATGAAAAAACTGCAACTTATACTCCAGAAAATATGGTATAATGTTTTACAGTCTCTTCAAACAAAAATTAAAGATCAATACTTTGGTGAGAATCCATCGAGAATCAACCGCAGGACTAAATATTGCCATATAATGAAATGTCCACATTTTGGCACACCCGTAATTGCAATATATTAAGATATTTAGTCCTGCGATTGATTCTCAACGGGTTCTCACTAAGTATTGATCTTTAATTTTTGTTTGAAGAGGCTGTAAAATGTTATTTTTATCACCTTTTGGTAAAGCATTCCTTTGAAGGTAGATAGGGGCGCATGTTTCCTGGCTGTTGTGGGAACCAATGTGTCTAGCAGCTACTTGAATTATTTAATGTTTGTTCTGTTGTTTACAAAAATTTTGCGCTAAGTAGTGGCACTGCTGTTAATATTTACTATTGTTAACAGTGAATTTTACAGATAATTCCTATTAAATTTGTGTCAATGCTTGTCAAAGACATAGGTTGTGTAAAAAATTCCTCACTAATTGCTTACTACTAAAAAACTATAGTGCGGGACTATACTGCCCTGTATTTAAAAGGAAATTTGGACACAATGCTCACTACTTCACGACGTCACCAATTTCACAAATTAAAAATCGAATAAATGCGAAGATTTCACAACGTTTTTTTACGACTCCATTGGGTTCTGATGGTGAAAATGTGGATGCTTTATTAAAATAAACACATATTTTGGTCAAAATTGTTCAACCGCAATGCAATGTGGTCTATTTTCACTAATCTAGTGAGCATCAATGCACGCTATTTTTTTGCAAAGACTTCTGGGAAATTTCTAGTGCACTTGATTTTGGAATTAGTAGATTTGGACATCAGTAGAAAATGCCGAACGAACTATATAGTGATTAGGGGGGAATTCGGACATAGCTCCAGTATTACAGATTTGCACTAAAGTATTTATTATTTGTGCACATAATAAGACAAGTTGACTATTATGATTGTGTTCAAGCTAAAAGAAAATAAATGGGGATATAATTTCTCAAAAATATGTGTTCTTCTACATAATGTGAGTTATTAGAGACGATTTTTTTTTTTTTTACCAATTATCGTAATACGATGATATCGTATCACGATATCATTGTATTGTGAGGTGATTCCCAGCCCTGATCTGAATCCTGAATCCCCCCTCCCTCCTGAACTGGTGAGTCCAGATGAGGCAGACTGCCAAGAGGCAGAGCACTGACCCGTTCTATGGGTCAGACTGGAATCAGACTTACAGGACCAGTTCTGACCCCACCCACATCTGAGCTCATCTATCTCCAACCGCTGGATCAGGATCAGGGAGGAAAGACTGAAAAGATCCAGCTCTCCAGAACCCGCTGTGACAGGATTAGAGAAACCAGGTCACACTAAACCGGGTCAGAACTGCCAAACTGGGCCGGCCAAACTGCCGCTCTGCTTTCAGAGTTGCTGCAACTCGCCGCTCCCTCAGGGAGGGGTCAAAAACAAGTTTCCGGCTCAGGTGTAAGAGCCTTCCCGGGTCCCGAGGCGGGAGGGCCCGGTCCTTACCCCACTGCAGGAAGTCGGTGACGTGCTTCTCCCTCTTTAACGGGCAGCTGGAGCACTCGCTGTAAAGGCAGATGAGCAGATCCAGCAGCGCCTCCACACTGAGGCATCCCGCCGCCCTCCGCTCCAGCAGCAGCTCCTCCAGCCGCGCCAGGCGCTCCTGAGCCGACATCCTGGCCGAGGACTACCGCCCGCTGTCCCCCGAAAGTCCGGCCGCCGCCGCTGCGTCCGTGTGCGCCGCTTCCTGTCGAGGCTGCTAGCAGCAGCTAGCTCGTTAGCTTAGGAAAAGCATTCCCGACATTTTGCTCCGGGTTGCTGCCACTTCAGAGCGTGTCCGCCGGTTACCCGAGCCGCAAATCTCCGTGAGCCAAACAGGCAGCGGGCCTGCGCGCGTGCCGCCTCCGCATCGGCTTTAATCCGATCAAACGAGACTTTCCTCCCAGAAATCAGGACGTTGGAAAGAGCGTCGAATCTCAGAGGTGCCGCCGCTCTTCCATGTTAGCCGCTCGGTGTACCATCCCGGGAAATGGGTCTGAGGCTTCGGAACCAGACCCGGTGGTATCTGAATGTCCGTAAACTCCGAGAGATAAAACACCGACGGATTACAGGCGAAATTTTGAGAGTTCGAAGCTGCTACCGGTGTAGTTGATCAGTAGGAATATGGCTGAATCCAGGTCGGATGAGCCAGGACAAGCTCCACAACTCCAACCCCGCTTCCGTTCCAGCGGCCTTCACATTAAAAGTCGTCCCACTTTTTTGAGCAAATTAATACAAATAAAACATGTCTCAAAACTATCCAAAGTTTTTATTTTTCTTCTTTCACATGCGTTCCTATTTTTTTATATTTTCATTTATTGCTAATTCACACACTGGTTTGATAATAAGGGTTTTTTTTTTTTACTCATGAGTTCCTTTGAAGGACGAGGTAGGCTTCATCCATGATAAACGGAAAAAGTGGATAAATAAAGGATTTAGTCTTAAAATCCTGTCATGATACAACCACGTCAATAAGACGTCCGCGTTCAGCTGTGTGACAGAAAAAACTCGTTGGACTTCATCTTCTCCTCTGGTTTTTATTCTGAAGGGTCAGCTCCCGTTCTGGGAACTTCACGTGCGGCTGCGCACGGATGTGACTCATCCCAGAGGAACTCGGAAGCCCCGCCTTCCTGCATCGGAAACGCTCCCAAACGATGACGCCGACATTTGATTGACAGAAGTTAAGAGTGGACACCCCTGTAAAAAACATAGACTAAAGAATAATTATTTTAATAATATCATATATATATACATACACATATATATACATATATATATATATATATATACTGCTCACAAAAATGAAAGGAGCACTTTAAAGAAACACATTAGATGCTTCAGATCTCAATATGAAGTTGGATATTTATACAAATAACGACAGGGCAGTGTCTTAGGAACAAAAGGGATGGGCAAACTTTTAGACTTTTGAGCCACAAAGGGCAATTTGTGCAATTTGCACAGTAACATTTCCCACCTATAGGCAAAGGTCAGTGTTTTTGTTACTTACCCTAAGGACACACCAGAATTATAGGGAAGATAAAACATTTTTATATATACATATAATTTATTCCAGTCTGGCCGGACAGATTTGCCCATCCCTGATTGAGTTTAATTGGTTTGTTCACTAAACTCTTCTTTGTTTTTCTCCATGTTGTCCAGCAGATGTCAGTACTGAGCTGTGAGGTTCAGCCATTGATAGTCTATGTCAGGGTTCTCAGCTACCCTGGGGGCCACTGAAGGCAGAGTCTGGGCCTTCCAAGGCTACTCTGCGAAGAATCTCTGGCTTTAGGTCCCTGTCAACTGTCATTATAGAACCCAAATACACATTCATCACGTTTCCACTAAGCGGTCTGGCAATGTACAGTCCAAGTATTTTGAGCATTTCCATTATAAAACGAACCCATTGAACAGTACCGAACCATACCTCTTGGGGGCCCCCAATGGAAGTGAAGTGAAAAGTCGAATGGAAAAATTGGTACACTTTAAGTTACCTTTCAGGTATACTGTTAGTTCATTGGACAAAAAAAACCCTTCAAAGAAAAAGTTCATGTTTACTGATGTAGCGTAAAAGGGGGGGGGGGGGGGTGTGAATATGAAGTATTCAATCCCAAAGTTGGTTGAAAAATATGAATTTTATTAAACTGAAATTTAATAAAATTATCCTCGGGCACCACCTTCGTAATGAAGGAAAATATTACTCATCAATGATTAGCCGCTACTTCTAATCAATAAAGTAATCAATTAATCAGTCTCTCAATTTTAGCGTAAGTTTCTTTCTTTACCCTTGAAGGGACTTTACCACAAAGAAGAAAAAAATAATGAAATCTGAACAATGACGTCCTTTTGAATATTTATTGAATAACATGAGGTTAAACAAGCAGAAATAATGGACATAAAAGCATGGAAAGCAATCAACATATGTGGAACACAGAATATAGCTTTAACTAATAACTAGAAATAGGTAAATGAGAAGAAAAGGCATACAATATTGAGGTGAGAAATGCTAAGTGTGTGGATGCGTTAAGTGTGTGTTGTGCATAAAAATGTGTTGTTACTGATCTGAGAATAAGCTATCCTTAAAAAGGAGGAATTCAAAACGGGGAAAACATGTTGCTCTTGCAAAAATAGTTAATCTTTATTCTAACCACCAGCAGTTGACTGTATGAGCAAAGTTCGACTTCTCACCATGCGGTCTGGAGATCTGGGTCTGCTCTGCCAGGAAGGGTGGTTGATCCCGTTCCTAGCTGGATGCTTCAGGCGGGCCGTGGAGGCGAGATCTGCAGCCAGGCGTAGAAGGAAAGGGAACCTGCGGTTCTGCTGGTTCTGCTCTGTTCAGTCACTTAGCTTCTGGGGTGGTCGAACGATTTCTCTATTCCGTTTTGTAACCAAAAAGTATAAGTCGCAAAGCTGGCCGGACAATGAAACTTATCGAATGGTCTAGCATTAAAAATCTGTTTCAAAATAAAAGCATCAAAAATGGTAAAAATGTTGGAATCAGTCTATGAAATAAACGGGAGACAAAAATGTTGAAAAGGAAGAAAGCGCACAAAAAAAAAAACGTGATCTTAAGACTGGAAGAACTTAGATGTTTCTGTTCTGTTCCTGTTCTGGCTTATCAGCCCTGTTGGCTTAGGGAGGCGTATTGTTGAGCCTGTCTGAGAAGCCTTCAGAAGGTGTTGAGAGGGTCTGAGAGGCAGCCAAGAAGGGAGGAAAAAGGGAAGAAAAAAGGACCTCTGGCCTGCGCGCCAGGGTTTTTCAAACTGAGAGGCAGGGCCAGAATCGCCCAATCCGTGGGGATTTGAGGCGTTTTACGATTGGAGGTAATTTGCATGTCCCAATGAGCTCTGGCTATGCAAATATCAGCGGCGTAACTTTATTCTGGTCTCTGGATGTGTTCTTAATGCTGAATTAACAACAAAAGGGGTTTCTATCAAACAAAGTTATCAAAAAGTTTGTAAAACCCTATATGTATGTGTGAATCCTATATGTGGCACATAAAACGCTTCCCAAAGTCCATATAAACACAGAAAAGCAATTCTCCAAGCTTTGACGGTTACACAATGATTATTCATGGATTTTAACCTCAAAGTAGTTGTGAATCTTCTTCTGTTAGGAATAAAGGTTTGATTACACACATGTAATAATAGGACATTTCTTGGAACTGTGGAGAGATGTTTTACATGTAAGATCCAATGAACAAAGGCCCTGTGATTTAAAACATAAGAAAGTTACGAAGGGTTACATGTTTCAAACAAAGGACTCTGAGTGTCTGTCGGAAATGCTTCCAGACTCTCCAGGGGGTCAGCCTGCTGGAACCAAGACTCTTATGAAGTTGACAGGCGGAAGTTAGCCAGAGTTTCGAATGCAAAATAGTCAGGGTTCTGGCCCGGTTTAATGACTTACATCCGAGTTGGGGATAGTGGTTTCAGACAACTTTATGGCTCCTTGCTGGAAGAGGGACTCTGTTATCTTGAAAAAGGCACTCCACATGAAAGTTGGGTGACCAAATGGTCAGCACAGGTTATCACAGTTGTTTCCAAGGGTGGAATGCTACACTGACAATTAACTTCAAATCTACTTTAAGTTTATAGAAGTATTACCTAGAAGTAACCCTTCTGGTTTCTGTTAGTATACTGCTAATTAGCTTCAAGTTTACATTAAATTTATAAAGGCATGCCTAGAAGTATACTTAAAGTAACCTTTCTGGTATATTGTTAGTTTACAGAAAAATTTACTTCAAGTGTACGAAAGAAAAAGCGTTTTTTGTTTCCAAAACAAAATATATTACTATTACTATTAATATTGTTTCCTTGACATTGAAAATGCAATGATTATATATTGGTTGATGACTTACTGAAAATATTTTTCTGTTTTATTATTCCAGAGAATATTTTTGAGTTTGCATTTCAAAATTTGTGGCTTTCATTTTGGAGGCAATTGGACTGATGGGTTCCCATCCGACTCAAAAAAACACATGAACGTCTGGAAAATAAAGCCTACCACTGAAATATCTCGGACACCAAAGTCAATGGGTGAAAGAAAAGTCTGGAAGGAAAGGGTCAGAGTGGTGAGCCTTTCTCCTCTTTTATCACTTTCCCACATTGAAAGTCATTCTTCCTTTGAGATTTTGGAAAAATTTTTCCCTTTGGTATTTACACATTACTGCAGGATAAGATCCAGAATAGAAGCATTTTGATGGTCTCTTAAAAAGTGTGTTTTTGAATTTCAAAGACTTTCAACATGCACTTGCTGTCGCTTATCAAACAAAGTGTTAGATACTTTCACATTTCCATTTGAGTCCAATGCTGGCACTCTACTTTAGTTTTTTTTTTTTTTTTTCAATGGAACACTGTATGTTCCGCCACAGAGAGCAAGAAAATTTCTGTTGTGGAAAGAATTGCCAGTAAAGGGCAAAGATACCATCACTTCTGGAAATATAAAAGTTAAGTCATTTCTTGAAGAACTTCATGTCAATGTGCAAAAAACGGCAAAATATGACATTAAATGGAAGTACCAGGGGTTTTGGTCACTCCCCACTGCAGGACAATATCCCACTTTCACTTGCTTTTAATAAGATATGTAGAAATCTGAATAATCTAAGTAAAATTTCTGTCTCCCGATGCCGCGTGAAGGGAACAATTCAGAGGAGACAGACACACCCCCACCTGACGGCAGCCAACCTGAAATCAAGCTGGATCAAACTTCTTCCAAAAAAGTTGTTTTATTATTCTTCACAAGCATAATAAAGAAAGTTTATGACAAAAAATGAAGAATCTGGAAAAAAAGAAGAAAGAAAAACAGAATTCCAGGAAAAATGTAAAATATATAATATACAAATTCCCAGCATGCACTGCGACCAATAATGTATCTTTTTAAAAGAAAAACTCTTTAAATTTAGAGTTATTTTTCTTAATATGTTATTTACAAGTGACAAACATAAAATGTATTTGCAGTTTCAATTCTGATTTTTGAGTTTTCACTGCTGAGCTGAGCCTAATTTTACATGGGGACGGGGCTTTGAGCTTGACCCCTTTAAGTGGATGAGGTGTATTCCTCAGGGTCTGTCTATATCTTTCTCTTAGTATGTTTGGATGTAGCTATCAACTATTCGAAAGCTTTGCAAAACTTGCAACATGGACACAAATGGGTCCCAGATGGACCTGATTAACTTGCTAAGAGGGGAGATGAAAAGCAGGCAGACCTATGACAAGGTCTTTCAGTCAGTTTGGGGAGCCTCTGGTAAGTGTGGAACTTAATGTTTTTTCAGTAAGAAAATCAAAAGATAAAAGGATTTAGAGACATAATTTCAATTTAATTTTTTCCATTCCAACCTTTTGAGGGAAGGCTTGTTGAGCCAACAGCAGATAATGTTGAGGCTGCTTCCCACGGCAATCTTAGAGTTCAACTACCATGGCTGCTTGAAGAGCTTCCAGTCTCAGAGATAAATGGTCATCCTGTAACAGGCTCCAGCAAACACTTTATCCTGTATGATAAATTTCATCAGGACAACCAAAGACCCACTGGATGTCCTGAGAAGGATCGACATTGTTCCTGAAGTGCAAGCAACTTTAAACAGCCAAGTTGCAGAGCAACTGTTTGCCTGTCTGAGGAAGAACAACTACTTCCTCAACAACATGGGACCTTCCGCTCACATCTTTCTGATGCGAAACATCCTAGAGCACAGAAATGTGAATCAAGACAAAAAACTGATTAAAAGACAGTTTAGAAGAGGTGTTCAACATACCGGGTAATTCAAATCTTTAGCTTACACAAGGACATTACAGTTTCTTTTATGCAGAATTAAAATAAACTCAGCTAATTTTTCTTGACCTTTAGGTCAGGAAACATCCCATGACACGAAAAAAGTCTGGCCGTGGAAACCAATCCAACAACCTTGCATCAAGTGGAATCAGATGTTGCCACTCCTGAAGCGGGTACATCTTGTATGCTAATGTAGTTCACACATTGTATGAAACTCTCAGGTTGTTTTGCTACATTTTTATCTGTTATGTTTTTAAAATGTTCTTTATCTATAAAGTTTCACTTCAGACCTGCAGAGAAAGAATCCATTGTGGGCCTCATTGTGCAATTCTGACAGAGTCAGACAACGTGGAAGCTGAGCATTCCTGCTGGTCATTTGACATGCATCAAAATCAAGAGCAAGTGGTAATAGCCTTTAATTCTTTTTTTAAGAAGTTGCAATGTTATAAACATTTACTTTAAAAGTGGTTTTGTTTTTCATAGCTTCAGTATGTCTTGGATACAAGGAGGCCAGGAAACGAACTCATTGTTCAAACCTTCAAGAAAACATGCCTTACACGGTCTGACTTCCTGACCCTTGGCCTGAGGCGAGATGTGGAGTCTACCATAAGTTTATTGCGCTACTTTACAAATGTGTTATGGAAGCATTTCATTTACAATTAACAAAACACATTCCTTTTTCTAAGATTTTGAATGCCTGCTTTGAAATCCTGGAAAGGATTGGTCTCTCAAAGGTGCTACGAGCTTTATATGCTTTACAGAACAACAAATGTGGTAACTTAAATGTGTTGAAATGTCACCAAAAATATTCGTTTTACCCAAGTCTTATCTTAAGTCCCTTAAAAAAACTAAGGATATTTATTTTATTTGTTATGAACTTTCTTTATTGGAATTGCGTACTGTGCTAATGCTTAATCAGGGAAAGAATCTCTACACTGTAGATATGTACGTCTGTCAAACATGGCAACCACCTCTGAATATTGATCCAATGACAAGTCTACCTGTAAGTATGCAGCATATTTTTCATATATGACTGAGCCAAACTGACTATAAGTCTTCATACTACTTTATTTTATTTTTTTTTACTATCTTTCAAAAGAGTCAACCCCATCTGAAGGATTTCCTTTTATTCCCTCTGTGGACACCTGGACATTTCCAGATTTGTGAAAGTATTTAATTTTACACAGAGATTGATTACATATTTATTTACAAACACATTAACCATTGTATTGACAAAGTGTATTTTGGATTTTGTTTGTTTGTGAGGATTGCATACCTGTTAACTTGTCATTTTTTTTGGAGATGATCACTATTTTATCTGGTGTCACACTGAATGACAAATGTGAATTCTCCAAAACCAAGATTAAATTCTTGGGCCAGATCATTGAAGTATCAGGGGTCAGCCCAGACCCTGAAAAGGTTACAGTTATCACAGCCATGCAGGAGCCGAGCAATGTGAGTGAGGTGAGACATTTTCTTGGCAATCACCTTGGAAAGTTTTGACCTCACTTGGCTGAAAGACAAGCTGCTGAAGAAGTCCAACATGTGGAGATGGGGATCACAGCAACCAAAAGCTTTTGAGAGCATCAGACCAGATCTGACCACACCCCCAGGTCTCGCACTGTATAATCCGAATGCTGAAACGCTGGGATTCTTCTTCTCATGGGATGGGAGCAGTTCTCCTCCAAAAACAGGAAGATGATGGATGGAAACCAGTAGCGTATGCGTTCCGAGCTTTGAGTGAAACACTCAAATTGAGAAGGAGGCATTAGCCTTAACGTGGGCAAGTGAGCGATTCTAAGAGTTTCTCATTGGAAAAAGTTTTCACAAGGAGACGGATCACAAACCGTCCCGCTGCTGGGTCCAAAGAGATTGGATGAGCTGCCACCTCATATACAAAGGTTACGCATGAGACTGATGAGGTTTTCTTTTACCATCTTTCATGCGGCAAGTGAGAACATCACAACTGCAGATGTACTGTCAAGAGCTCCAGTTGGAGGGAAAGATTCTGACTTATCAGAGCAAGACATCAACCTGTATGTGTATGTCTGCCAGCTACTGAGAGCAGACTCCAGCAGATCAAAACTCACCAGGAGAACGACATCACCATACAGCAACTGAAAAAGTGTTGCGAGGAAGGATGGCCTAATAAATTCTCAGCTGAAAGATCACCTGCAGTTCTCAGGAGATCTCTCCATTCACAGTGGTCTGCTATACTTTACGGCAGCAGAATAGTGATTCCAGTATCACTGAGGAAGGACATTCTTTCAAAGTTGCATGAAGGACATCTGGAGATAACTAAGTGCAGAGCAAGAGCGAAGCAGTCAGTTTGGTGGCCAGGCCTCGGCAAAGATTTGACAAAAATGATAGAACAATGTGATGTCTGTGCTTGGAGAGAACAAATCTGAAAGAAACATTTCTCTCTACAGAGCTTCTCACAAGGTCATGGTCCATGGTGGGAGCAGATTCGTTCCAGTTTGGTTCCCAGCAGTACCCGATCATCGTGGATTATCATTCCAGATACTTTGAAGTGGCCAAGCTGACATCTCCTTCGTCTGAGGGTGTGATTGAACACTTCAAGTCTGTGTTCGCACGACACGGCATCCTGGATGAGGTGCGTTCCAATAATGGAGCACAATTTAGTTCGGAGAACTTCCGCAAGTTTTGCACGCTCCTGGAACTTCTGTCACGTGACTTCCCGCCCGCATTTCCCACAGAGCAACGGTGAGGTGGAAAGAGCGGTGAGCACGGTCAAGAACCTTCTTAAGAAGTCTGAGGATCGATACCATGCTCTCATGGCTTACCGTTCTGCACCTCTAGCAAACGGATACAGCCCTGCAGAACCTCTGATGGGGAGGAGAATAAGAACAGCTGTTCCTGTGATCACGTCTCAGCTCAATCCAGAAGGGGTGGATATTAAGAGGCTGAGAGAAACTGAGCAGAAGCACCGGCAAAAACTTCAGCTAGACTAAAACAGCAACACATGACCTGTCACAGCTGCACACTGGAGATCATGTGTGGGTCAAAGGTCTGCAGGAGAGGGGTACGGTGGTTTCGGCAGCAGACACTCCAGGGTCGTACATTGTAGAGACGCCAAAAGGGGTCCTGCGAAGGAACAGATCTTTCACCAACACCTGTTGCACCAGACACACCTGTTATCTCTCCACCTGAAGATTAGCAAGAAAACATGGATCCAGAAGATCGTATGCTCCAGTTTCTAAGAGACATTTTCCAGTGAGAGCCAGATACCTGAAGGACTGTTTGTTCTAGCAATAAGAACTGAGTGAGCTCTGGGGCAGAATCATCCCCACACTCAGGCTGAAGAATTGAGCAGTCCCTCTCAGTCCTCATAGAACAGGATGTGTTTTGCGTTGAGATTTATGCAGTCATTAAAAAGTTTCATAGAGACAACAACTTCAAGCACTTTGAAATGTTAACTTTGTATATGAATATTTTATTTTGGAACAGTGCAATGTTCATTGATTAGAGAAGTGTTTTGTTACATTACATGAAGTTCTAGAGAAGGGGTACCCAAACTTTTTCGCTCTTAGGACCATAATCTAAATGGGATTCCGGTCCGCATTCCAAATACAATATTTTTCTTGTCTTGAAATAAAAAGAGAAAATAAATTATATGGCTTAACATATATATTTTAAGTCTGTATTCATTAAGATAACACAAATGAGCAAGAATAAAAAGTAAGTTATATTTGTCTTTGAAACTATTAAGTATATTACCACCGTAGAGTTAGTAATGAGAAACGGGTAATATATATCAATGGTCTTCACTCTGCAGTTGAGCTCATTCCAAAACATCTCAATGGGGGCTAGCTTTGTGCACTTGTGTACAGTCGTGTTCTCATAAGGTTGGGAGCGTGGCATTGTCCAAAATGTTTTGGTGTCCTGAAGTATTCAAAGTTACTTTCACTGGAACTAAGGGGCCAAGCCCAACTCCTGAAAACAGGCCCACACCATAATTCCTACTCCTCCAAATTTTACACATGGCACAAAGCAGTCTGAAATGTACAATTCTCCAGGCAACCGCCAAACCCAGACTGGTGTGTCAGATTGCCAGATGGAAAAGGGTGATTAATCCCTCCAGGAGTGTCTAGTGGGCTGCACGGTGGCGCAGTGGTTAGCGCTCTTGCCTCACAGCGAGAAGGCCCCGGTTCGAATCCCGGCTGGGACCTTTCTGTGTGGAGTTTGCATGTTCTCCCCGTGCATGCGTGGGTTTTCACCGGGGACTCCGGCTTCCTCCCACCGTCCAAAAACATGCTTCATAGGTTCATTGATGACTCTAAATTGCCCCTAGGTGTGAATGTGAGAGTGTGTGATTGAGGCCCTGAGACAGACTGGCGACCTGTACAGGGTGTACCCCGCCTTCGCCCATCAGTAGCCGGGATAGGTCACCCCGCGACCCCGAAAGGGACAAAGCGGTCAAGAAAATGGATGGATGGATGGAGTGTCTAGTGTCCAGTTTCACACGACAGCATTCATCGCTTTTTGCTCTTTTAAAGAATCTTACGAAGATTTCTTTATAGATAAATTACCACAACATACCCAGAAGTCAAATAAAATTAGCAGTTTTTCCTGAAGTCTTCAGAAAGCATGTTTAGAACTTATGGAACAAAAAAAGTTGGGAATAGTTTGAATTTTAACATGTGTATGAGCTATGTTTGTAAAAGTTCATTTTACTGATTTTTTTCAGACCTCTAGACATTTGAGAAAGGCTAGTCCCCAAAAGTGAAAACCAGTAAGTGTGTGTGTGTGTGTGGGGGGGGTGTGTGTGTGTGTGTGTGTCTAGGTGTGAGGGAGGGGACAGTAACAAAAACTGGACACCAAATGTAAAAGTAACAGTTTAGGAAAAAAAAAAAAACGGTGTCCTGAAATGAAGATCAAATAAATAGTGTAAAAACAAGCCAAAAATAGAGTTGGAACCTTGGCCAAACATAAAATGAGTCAGGGAGACTGCTGACCCAGCCAGGATGACCGTCGGAGTCAGCAGCTCCCTCCTAAAGGCTGCCTAACCAAAACTACCAAAATAACAGAAATTAAACAAAGCCCACAAATCAGAATTACCAAGGTCCAACACCAAAATAACACAACAAAACCCAGCAATCTAGAATTACTGAGGACAAAAACGAGTAAAACAGTCTAACACCACACCAACTGAAACCCAGCCTGCTGCTCTGCTCCCTGCCTGGCAGGTGTGGCCTCCTCTGTCTTAAAAAGAGAGCAGCTGCCAATCAAGGCACATTGGCCACACCTGCCAGGTGAGCCAAAGGGAACTGGATGGAAAGAAGGCCAGGCAGCAGCAGCAGCACGTAACATATATATATATATAATATATATATATATATATATATATATATATATATATATATAATGTATAAGGTGATTATTAGTTGTCAGGGCATATTCAGACCACTGCATAGTCTGAATATGCTTGGATTTTTGGTATTGATTAATGTGGATGTTTTATTCCTCATTATAATTGTCTCAGTATATTTAGATTTTTGGTACTGATTAATATAAATGACTTGTCTGTGGATGTTGGAAATTTAATTAAATCACTGATATTAAAGAGACTTAATAACCTGAATCTATGATTGTAGAGTATAAACAAAAGATATTAAGTCCTGAACTGGATGTTGATAATTCATGTATAGAATTGTTTTTTCTGTTGTGACAACCAACAACATACGTGTGGGATTCTGAATTTTGACTCCCAAAATGGCAGATAACAGTGTTTGTGACATCACTTTAAGAGATCTATAAATTCACTTGTTTAGCTCATAGGTTATATAAAAGTAATTGTTTAATGGTGCATTCACACCGAAAGCAGCAGGCGCGTCAAATTCGCGTTAGCCGCCTGTCACATTTACTGCTCAACGCCTTAACGTGCCAGCTGTGGAGCAACGGACGAAGTTGTTCTGGAATTAATTCGTTGTCACATTATGAATGATGTTGAGCGAGTAGCTTGGGTTTATATGTTTATACTTAGCTCGCGAAGCTATCCACCAAGCGGCTTGCTAGCGTAGCTATCCCTCCATCTAGCTCAATGAGCTAGGTGACGGGCTGACGATCTATCCAGGGTGTATCCGACCTTCACCCAAACAATAACTGGGACAGTAGCAGCCCCCATAGGCTGAGAAAATAGATGGAAGTTTATGACGAAAATCCTGGCGTTGAGCCGCCATCTTGAATGTTTATTTCTATTTTTTGATCTAGTCACTGAAAACGTCATGTGCCCAAAGCTGAGTCCTTGATTGGTTGATGCTCCGCGTCAAGCTCGCCTGCCTCCGAAATCCCACTGCAACATATCGTGTCTTTACATTGACTTAAAATTTAAATTTGACGCCTCCGCCACGCCAGCCGTGTTCGGTGTGTTTCTAAGCTTTACCATTTTACAGTTTCTAAAGTAGTGTTTTCTTTTTTCTTCCTGAATAGCCCTTCTTGTCCTTGGTGAACCTCCTATCATCCTCTCAGTCGGTGTGGGAGCTCCTGTACCAACAGCCTTTACCCAACAAAAGTGAATACTCCCTGAGAGAAATGCCCTCCTCCATACCAGTGAGTGTGTTTCTGTGTGCCTCCCATGACTCCCTGCAGTTGTTTTTCCAGCCACATGAGGGCAGGTTTGTGCTTTGGTTTGGTTCTCAGCACCTTCTACACATTTGTTTTACTTCACATGGGCCCTCCACTAAACTCCCATTACTGTGAGGCTGATGCGCGGCTTCCCCCTCACATGCCGCACACTTCCTCCCTGTTTTCCGTCTGCGCGTTGTTTTTCACAGCTCTCCTTTGGCTCCGCAGGACTTGATTGACAGGCTGATTGCTGTGAATTCAGACGTGAAGATCCATTCCCTGTTCCACTATGAGCAGTCTCACACTTTTGGTTTGCGGTGAGATTGATTTTTCCTTCATTTCTCCATATTACTTCACATCAGCAGCAAAGTAGTGATTAACAGATTAGCACCTGTTGACTGCACACATGCTCCGCTGCAGCTCTGGCTTTACCCAGCTCACATGCTTCTTTATGCTGTGATTATGCAGCACTGAAAAGGTGATGAAAGGATTTCTCTGGATCAGAATGAAAGCTGAGTGCGTCTGAGTGGATCCAAGAATCAAATGAAAAGTAGTTTAGCTTCTATTTCAGATTTTAACTACTAGGACTAAACCTGGATAATCGGAGATGTATTACACACCAGAAGTTACATGTTTAAGGGGCTGCATGCGCCCCTGCTGGCTTCCTTTGCATTTTTTAAAACTCTCTGAATCACAATAGCTGCAGCCTGCTTGTCGTCTTGCTGACTCATTCGGTCTGTGGCTGTCAGTCAGTCCACTCCCATTAACATCCAGGAGCCAAGTGAAAAGAACAAGATGCTGTGTTCGTTTAGCGCCCAGAGTGACGGATTAACTGACAGACTTGCTCTCTGTAGCCTCTCAGCTGGAAGCTAAATGTGCTCCGTTTGGCCCTCCACTATCAATAAAGCAAGTCCAACCACCCTCACATTCTGATGCAGCGCTAAAACTGCCTGTCACTCTAAACCTAGGTAGTAAATTTGATTTTTAATATTTTTTAGCTGTTACTTCAGCAAATAAAAAAAGTCTGTAAAATGGTTTAAAAGCAACTTTGAAGTCTTAAATTCATTGCTAACTTCTGATTATTAAAAGGCTCCACATTAAAATATAAATCAACATTTGTACAGTTTAGTTTTAATAAATAATGAAAACGTTAAGAAAAAAAGACTAATTTAGCCACCAAAATTCCATCTGGTAAAAAAGTGATTAAAATAAATGGTATAATTATGCCTGTCACAAAATGTTGCCGTGGTAACTGTCCAAAAACACAATTTAAAAAAAGGTTTAAGCTGTGAGTTATAAAAAACTACTTCACATATTTCTACCTTGAGATCTTTCATCCTGTCAAGTTTTCTTGTGTAGTTTTGATCTGGCATCTGGAAACTGGGCAGCTGAATCTGTTCTTCCTTTTACTTATCTTTCAACGTCTTTATGTGGAGCTGTTTCAATTTATGGTCAAAATAAAGTTTTCAATGAAATATGTTCATGAAAATTTAATATTTCACTTCATATGTGTTTTATTCTGTAGGTAAAAAGCTCAACAGTATATTCTAGATCAGGGGTTTGCAACATGCGGCTCCAGAGCCATATGTGGCGCTTTTACCTTTCCATTGTGGTTCTCTGGCTACAGAAAATTAAAAGATTAAAATGTTTTCTTTACAGTAAGAGCTACTAAATTAGTCTTTAATTAATTTAGATTAGTTAAGCTTATAAATGTGTGACTGAGGTCCACCGATTGATAAATTATGTCAAGATTTTTGCATCTCTGATGCCCTGAAGAGGCCTTGTTTGTTCTATGCTTCAGATTTTAACTGAACTTCTTTTTTTTTTAACCAAAACTTTGGTAAAAAAAATAAATAAAAAAAGACTGTTCACATTATCCATTATGCTGCACAACAAAGTTCAGTAGCTGTCCAGGGACGATCTTGTTTGGCACAGGATGTCTTTTATTTTAAAAGGAAATCATACTAGATTCTGTCAGAAGTCAAAAACAATTTCTCATTTTAAGAAAATTCTAGTTTCCCCTTATATTTCTACTTTTATTCATGCCAAAACAAATATGATTCATATTTATTATATTAGAAAAAATTAATGAATGAAAATTGATATTACATTTTTTAAAAGGTAAAATAAGACTTTGCAGCTCCTTTGAGGTTTTGATCAGTAACAAACAGGCCCAAATGGTTCTTTTAGTGTTAACTGTTTACTTGGAAAAATGTTTGATGTTGTTCTCTCTGCTTTTGTTTGTGGTTCTGTCCAAATTCCTTCACAACTCTCTAATCTCTAAAAGTCTAAATACTCAATAGTTGTATTGTCACTGCTCTAAATATAAAAGACACACTTACAACTTGCAACTTAGAACATTTTTATATCAAAACTGTGACTTTTGCTTATAAAATGGTGGCACAAAAATCACTCCATAGACTCCATGAGGGTGGTATGAGGACCCGGTGTCAACAGGTGGGAGTTGTGCTTACAGCCCCAAGACCTTTGGCATTTACTAGAGAGCAGAAAGACTGGTAATTCACCACTGGCGCCCTGTGCTCTTCTCACTCTAACCTAGAGTCATGAGACAATAAAGCTCAGTTGTTTTGTGGCTCATTTGCTGAGGTAACAATCTCGCATTTTGAAAAGCTGTTCTGGTCGTTTGGGTTTTTGTCCTACCAGAACAAACTTGTATTCAAAGTAAATCGTGTGACATTTATAGATACTGGTTTCAAAGGTACATAGAAAACTGTGCTAGTGTATCCCATCTTTTAGATGGTATTACTGGCTTTCTGTCATTGTGTGCATGGATGCCAAAGGAGGGTTTAATCAGTTCAATCCATTCTTATGGGTCACAAGAGGACAGAGTCAGGGGTGATAATGAGCCAGGGCATCGCCAAGGGGCTTTATTGGTTATATACATATTAATAATCCACACAGCTGAGTGGATTGCAATTCCCATCAAACCCACTCAAGCAAAGTGAACTCCTACAGTGGAACCCAGAAGACTCATGAATAACACTTCATCACCCAAAATGCAACAATGGCCAGTCTTTTATTATCCTTTGCCTGAAGCCCTGCATTGTTTTTGGTTTGTACTGTATTGATCCCACAGGAAAACACGGCTGATCTTCAGGGCATCTTTCTAACAACTGGTATGAAACAAAAATGCAGCACATAAGCAAGAGAAGAAAGCAAAAATAGGGATAATATCTAGGAATATAAAAAAGGACTTTACTGTGGTTATGAGTGCAAATATACTCATAAAAAACTGGTTATAAACTTTTTTAAACCATGTTAGTTCAACAGTTAATTGGCAGTTTCATCATAGACCTGTGTTGTGTAACTGCACTTTGAAACCAGGATTCTGATCAGTCCACAGAAGTGTAAAAGATGAAAGAACCAGATGGACAATTTGATCTCTTTGAAACTCTTGATATTATTTTTACATGCTGAAAGTGCAATCTTAAGAGTAAATGTTAGACTGTGCCATTTTTGATTTTGAGAAGTTAGTCCAGATTCTGTAATAGTTATGTTTTCTTTCTGATTCTGTTTATTTGGATTCAATCACAGTGTCAATGACCTGAAGAAGTGGTCTCAAATTGGCAGCCCGCAGGCCATTTGCAGCCCCCAAGTCAATATTTTGCATCCCCAGCCGTAATATGAAAGTTCAATGTTGGTGCGACCCGCAAGTTTTGTATGAATGGCTCTTTTACAGTGGTGTGTGCAGAGCTGACGAACCAACCAATCACTGTGGAGTATATAGCTCTTGGGGGCGTGACGGGGGACCTTTAAGGGCAGGAAACTGAACACACCCTCCTCAGACCACATTAATGAGTTCCTCATTTTCTTTTTATAAAGTGACTATTTGCATGTCATTTTCTCAACACATGCAGCCAGTGCTGTATAGAATTCCATTTGTGCCAAAATTATGTTTTTGCGTCCACTGTCTATGTCTTTGGTCCATTGACTAAACAAGTTTATTGAACATTTGTCAGCTTGCTTTATGTTTAAAACTTTGAATTTGTTATTGTCATTGGATCTGGTCCTCAAAAAAGTCTTTAGCAACATTTGCTAGCATTGTTAGCTAGCGGTGATCAGCTAGCTTTGCGATTAACTCCCCAACCCTAGCTCATACACAGTAGTGCAGACAGAGGATATTGGGAAGACGGCAGGAGAAAGGGAGCAGACTATTTCCTAGTGGAAAAAGGGAGCAACATGTCGGGTGTTACAAACAAATTCTAGATTACTTTGAATTCTGCAATCTATTACTGAGTCTTTTGTCTCGCTTAATTCCCTTTACAGTGCAGTGCGCCTTTTATATAAAATAGGTTAGAAAATAGAACAATCATTGTGTCTGCTATAGTGTCCAAAATATTGTAAGTCAAACTTTATTGACAATAACTCAACATTTTTAGGCTTTAACACACACACAAAAAAATAATCTAATTTTTTACTTCATTATGCTGAACCACATGTATCCCTCCACTAGATTACAATATACATAATGCTCCAAATATCCATCAAGTGGTGCACCTTCGTAGTTGCCTAAAGTCTCACTAAAACATTTAGACAGATTTTTTAACATTGTGTACTATAGAAAATATATTCCCAGTCAGTAAACACAATCAGATTTCCTACTTATACGAAGCAGCACTGATGATTTTTGAGAATTTATTTTAGATTTCTGGAATCCTTTAGGAAGCATGTCCTCTTACAAACTCATCGCTGAAGAATCTGTAACTTTCCTAGTTGTGTGATTTTTCCTTAACAACATTCTCTGAGATGGTTTGAGGCGAGACTTTTATGAGGCTTGCTCGGCTGCCAGTCTGTAAATGAGACACAGAAACTTTGCTTCACCTGAGGGCCAACACAGACGTATTACGAGCTCATGTGATTATGTGACCCGAGCAGATGAGGGAGTGAGGGATCTGGCCTCATAATGTGCTCAGGTGTTCATACATCTAGTATGCCATATAATGAATAATAGATTACAGCTCTAGGTTGTTCTTTTGGAAAGTGTTTGTTTCCTCCCAGAATGTTTTTCTTCAATAGAGCTTACATAAGTCCATCTCTTATACTCGTGTTTGATTTGCAGATCCATGATTTGGTGTATGTTTGTGTAATCTCTCTTTTGTTTCTTGTAAGCAAAATATATATGTTTTTTTGTATGTATGTTTATATAAAAGTATATATGTATGTGTATATATGTATATGTGTGTGTGTGTGTGGGTGTGTATATATATATATATATATATATATATATATATATATATACACACACACACATACACATACATACATATATATATATATATATGTATATACTCAACAAAAATATAAATGCAACACTTTTGTTTTTGCCCCCAATTTTTATTAGATGGACTTAAAGATCTAAAATTAATTCCAGATACACAATATTACCATTTCTCTCAAACATTGTTCACAAATCTGTCTAAATGTGTGATAGTGAGCCCTTCTGCTTTGCTGAGATAATCCATCCCACCTCACAGGTGTGTCACATCAAGATGCTAATTTGACATCATGATTAATGCACAGGTGTGCCTTAGACTGCCCACAATAAAAGACCACCCTGAAATGTGCAGTTCTTTTGTTTTTTTTTGCTTTGTTGGGGGTCTGGGGACCCAGAACCAACCAGTATCTGGTGTGAACACCATTTGCCTCATGCAATGCAACACATCTTCTTCGCATAGATATATCAGACCCTCCAGGATTTTGTGGCAGATTTTTATAATTGTAGTGGCCTAAAAGGCCTGATGTTGCAGCAGCTGTGCACAGCACAAGACCGCACCGCACCGGGACGCGCTTAGCTCATCCCCCCTCCGCGTGTGCACCCTTAACCCTTCCTCTCTCCTTGGCTTGTTTACATTTAAAGTGGGGTCATCTGGACCCCACAAGACAGTACGCTGAACTTTTTTTTATCATGGATTTTTGAGTTTCACCAATGTCCATGGCAGACATAAAATCCTGTCCACCTTCGTCCACATTTGTCATGGAAGGAATCACACATCCATATGTGGTTGGAGTCATCTGGACCCCAAAGAGAGCGGAAGGTAGCGGACACAGCACCCCCACCCTTCCGCGTGCGCGCCGGCGCATGTGGCGTGTTGGGGGAAGAGGAAAAAGTAGGAAAAGACTAAAGAGAAATGATGACAGAGAGCATGCCTCTCAGTAATAAGTCAGAAGAGAAAGAGTCACGAAGCTGCATCGTCATCCATGACTGTTGCCATGGTAGATGGTCAAAGTTACAGTAAAGTTGTGGTGAAAATAAAAAGTTGCAAGGTGCGCAACAAATCGCAGGGTTTGCTTGATTTTGCATTAATATTTGCGATTGCAACATCACAAAATCCTGGAGGGTCTGATATATATATACAGTATATATATATATATATATATATATACTGAACCCTAAATTGCCTGTGATGGGAGGTTGGTGCCTGTGTTCGGCAGCGGAGCCACAATCAGTGTGTGAATGTGATGTGTGAATGGGTGACTGTAGAGCACCTTGAGCCTTCGAAGGAGGGTAGAAAGCGCTATATAAGTATACGCCATTTGCCATTTATTATGTATGTTTGTGTATATATATATATATATATATATATATATATATGGACTGGGTGAAAGTCTAATTCTACAATTTGATCCAGTCACTGAAAACGTTATGTGCCCTAAGCTAAGTCCCTGATTGTTAAAGAGCGATGATGACCTTGTCCCGCCTTGCCGAGCCTGAAGCCAGTTTCTTCACAGGATTCCCCAGCCATTCTCTGGCCAGACGACAAACGCAATCTCTTCAGCATGTCTTGGGTCTTTCCCAGGATCTTCGTTCACTGGGAAATTCCCTGAACACCACCAAGGGAGGTGTCCAGGAGACATCTGGACCAGACTGAACCATAGCCCAGCAGTCCTGGGGAGAAAACCCATTTAAAGCCGCTTGTATTGGGGACCTCATGTTTTTAAGTCATAACACAGAGCTCATGACCATAGATGAGAATTGGAACAAAGATGAACCGGTACTGAGAGGTTTGCTTTTGGACCCCGCTCCCTCTTCACCATAAAAGACGAGCACAGTGACTACGGAACCCACTTACTTTTACTGAGAGATTTCATTGGTTAGTTTAAAACTTGCACAACCAATAAATAAATAAATAACAATATCACCAAGAACATGTTGCGTATTCTGACAAATACAATGACAGAGTAATAATAGCTGTTTATTTTTTAATAGAAGTCAATGGGATTTTGGCTTTTTGAAGCCAGCTGGTACTTCTTGTTTGGAACACATTCCAGTTTTCACATACAGTCAATTGATAAAAACATTGAGCCCAAAAGCAGATATGATGAGAATCCATTCATTCGTGTTGTGGGATAAAATAAGACATTTGGAATATCTGATGTCTCATTTTGACTCCTAACCATGCAAGCACGTCAAGAGGCCCATATAAAGAGATGACCATTTGCATTTACTGACAGTATGACTAATCAATGCTTGGTGCCATCATCAGTCATGCCGCTGGGTGCATCGCTCTCCTGGTTCACCATAATTGGTTTATACATGAGGCCTGTGATGCATGTGGACACATCATCAAGGAAGTAATTTTCTGTCAAAAACGGGGGACTTTAATGCGTCTGTGTCATTCAACATTAACTTAGATGATTCGTTTTGCTCAACACAAATGGCAACAACACATCAAGTGAAATTACCAGGGGCATAAAGTGTGCGGAAATTAAATAATCCAATTTCACAAGGCCAGTTGACTATTCAATCATTCTTGATCTTTGTTCTTTAGTTCCTTGAGATTATTTTAAAGCTTTTCAGAATAATCTAAAACAATTAGAATTTATTACATCGCCAAAAAAACTCTAAATTATTGAGTTCTTACACTTTACAGGAAAAAAATGTAAAATCACGACAGCAACAATCATGATAAAAGAAAATGACAGTTTGATTAACTGGTACCGGTAATTTCCTTAAAGCTATAAATGTTTTAAACTATTGTTACTGTAAAATCTTGGCAACCTAAGCTTCCAGTTTTTACCATAGAAAATTAATGTACATCTTTGTTAATTTTGTATTCTGACTTTGTAATCTTTATGGGATAAATTTCTTCCTCTGTACTTCCTCTGGGCAGTCCTGATGGTCTTTCTGAGGTCGTATTTGGCTGCTTTGTAGATTTCCAGATTTCTTGAGTTGAAGGCAGCAGTGCGGACTTTGAGTTTGGCAAGCACCTCTGGTCCAACCCAGGGTTTCTGGTTGGGGTACGTGCAGATGGAGGATTGGTGGACCGTGTCGTCAATGCATTTCCTGATGTAGCCAACAACTGAGTCTGTGTACAGGTTTATGTCTCCGCTGCGCCTGCAGACATTTGCCAGTCTGTTGTTTCAAAACAGTCTTGTAGAACCTCATCAGATGTATTGCTCCATTTGTATAGTTGTTTGGGAACTGGGAAGGGGGTTTGTAGCTATCTTTGAATGGGGTGTAACAGTGATCCAGTGTCTGCTCCCCCCTGGCAGGGAAGGAAATGTGCTGATAGTATTTTGGTAAGACCACTTTGATGTTGGCTCTGTTGAAATCCCCCAAAATAATAAAATCTGAATCCGGGTGCATATTTTCAAGTTGGTTTATAATCCCTGTCAAGTGTTTCCGAATTTTGTGCGCTTTTCCCACACTTGAAAAAGGGCTGAACATCCAAAGGAGAGGGCTGATTTACTCAGACTGCCACTTAATGTTGTTTTCCAAGCTTTATTTATTTTTCCATTTTTGTTAGTGAGCAGTGAATAGGTAAAAACCTTAAAAAACACACACAATAGTATGAATAAATATTTACAATGTCAAATTATATCACACAACAGCAACAAACAACTTTAATCAATAATTTATATAATTTTAAGTGCCCCAATTTAACAATAAATTCATTTATATTACTGAATTTAAGTGCATGCTGAATGAATTCATATTTTAATTACATTTTTATTCAAGCTAATTCTTACCTTAATTTAAAAGCATTTTTATTCAATTTAATTAATCAAACTCTTCATTTTTATTTAAGTTCATACACCAAATTAATATTATTTCAAGAATTACTACAAAATACCACCAGCAAAGATTAATAACATTTACCTGAAACTCCACACCACAAATTCACCGAAGCTACAGTGCACACTTACAGGTTAAACCTCAACTCGGATGAAACTGAAAAGTCCGACTGGTCCCTGAAGTACACACAGACGATTTCAAAGTGCGCCCCACTGCCACACCAAACAAACGGGAAACAAAAGAGTGCAGCTCTTCTAATGTTCGGGCAAAGTCTTTTCTTACCGGCTGCCTCTTCTATTGATGGATGACAAACGCGCACAGGTAGGCATGCTTTACACACGCTCTACCAAAGTTTGTATCTCACCGGTGTTTGCTGAATGAAGTGTGTGCGCAGTCATTAAATGTCCGACGCAGCACGCTCAGCTGCTGAATCGTTCCGTGTCACGTGATTCAGCGCTACAATCCCATACAGCTGCTCTAGAGCTTGGGTTTTAGATTTTGGGGAAGAATATATACAACAGTTAGGATTATGGAGCTGAATTCTCTGGGCAGATAAAACGGCCTGATTTTGATGGTCAGCAGCTGGGGCCGCGGTGTGATCGGGAACCGATGAGTCCAACCATGTTTCCGTGAAGGCAAAAACACAACAGCTCCTCGTGTCCTGCTCGAAGGAAATCCGTGCGTGCAGGTCATCCAGTTTATTTCCCAGAGATTGCATGTTAGCAAGCAGAATAGTAGGGAGAATTGTTGTCTCTGATCCGGGCTTTCCAGCACCCCCGATCGCTTTCTCTTTCTCGCTCTTCTTCCCTTGCGGTGCCGGCGAAAAACAGAACGGGAGTACGTCCGTTGCAGATGCCACGAAGGTCGGCATAAAATCGCTCTTAACCTTCGATCGAAGCTTTAAAAGAGTGCTGCGATTGTACACATAGCAAGAGGTTGTAGTGCTGTTACATAACTTGACAACTAGTATTAAAAATAAGATAAAAACAAGGTTAAAAGGGCGAGTTGGCACGGAGCTACTCCTCAGCGCGGCCACAGCACGACACACCGGAAGTGACTATCCTGAACTTTTAACAGCAATTTCACCTAAAAACTGCTGTCATTGGAGATTCTTCTTGCATTCAAAAAATATAGAAATCTTGCCGTACTATTTAAAATATTTTATTTTTCAAGGCAATAATAAAATTGATTGTTCAGTACAACACAGATAAGATAACCAGATCACCTTTCAACCACTGATAACCCTTGGTGACTACTTCATCTGGATTATCCAAAGCCTTCCGTCACTACATGCAGATTTTTTAGTTTTTTTTTTTTTTAAAGAGGAACATTGTAAAGAAACACTCAAAACCTCGGCTAATTACAAAACTCGTAACATCTTAAAGACTGGAATAAGTCCAGGTTTTTGTCGCCATTGAATTAATTGATGGACGGATGGATGGAGCTTGACCCCCATTCACTCTGTGTTCTCACACCTGAAGCTCTTTCAATGGTGCACAGTGGAGCTTGACGGCGTCGTCCTGTCACTGCGGTTGAACACAGCAGCCTCACCACCAGATTCAGGGATTTCTACCTTGTAGGTCAGCAGCACCGGTAAAGGTTCTTGTTAAGTTCTGTTTGTGATTTTGATGATGGATTTTTCTCTAGGTTTATGTCACATGACCTTCTTGGGAAAACCCTCTGCAATTACCCGGACTTGGGACCGGCACAAAGAGGCATTAGACTGCACTCCCATGTGGTTGCATTATTTTGCCAAAAAATGTCATTTGATGAATCCAAATGACATTTTTTGTAATAGTTTTTGGCATGATGTTTTTTATTTTATGTACAAGGAGTAATATCATATTTATTTACATTTTTAGTTTATATTTGATTATGTACAGTTAAATATGTACATCTGATGATTTGATCATTTACATGCAAAAATTTGATTTAAAAAAGCTACAATAAACTATATGAAAAAAAACCCAAAAATTGCTTAAACTACTCTAATTACACACAAATATATAAAAAGAATTGGAAGAAACCACTTTCGTTAAATTTACTACAAAAGTTTGAAGAACCACATTTACAGGAATAAACAGAGAGAGGTCTTTATTCTAGTAATTTAGCAGTTTCGACTTTTTTCTCGTAGATTTACGAGATTAACCCCCCAGTCCAACTCCTTAGCGCTGAGTATCAAGCAGGGAGGCACTGGGTCCCATTTTTAGAGTCTTTGGTATGACTCGGCCGGGATTTGAACCCATGACCTTCCAATCTCAGGGCGGATACTCTACCACAAGTCCACTTATAGCTGCTAAACATGCACAACCTCATTATATAAGGATAAAAGCATGTCAAAAAGGTGTCACATAACTGCTACTCTGACAGGGAACAAATCCTTTCTTTCAGTCCATTTAACAGCTCCAGAGTACTGCAGCGGACCTCTGATCGAAAGGTTAAAGCTTTGGTTCTTATCTTGTTAGTGAAAAATGTCATTATTTATGTTGTCTTGGAGTTGAGTCATGGAAACTCAGTCAAGTGTGTGTGGATTTGTGAATGGGATTGTGACTGTAAAGGGCTTTGGGTCTTAAGGAAGAAACATGCTTTATAAGTGTAAGTCATTTACCCTTTAAAAAAAACTTGAGCTTTTTTATGAACCTTTCGAGTCATTTTACCTCTAGGAATAAAAAGAGTTCACCAAAGTAACTAATATTTCATAAATAATTTGTTTTTTAGTATTCCAAAGGTACTATATGATCATTTATTTGGAAATAGTTTACTCTGAAAGACTTAAGAAAATCATGGTATGACCCCTTTAACAGTTCTACACTGATGACATACTGCTTCTCTTTTATTATCCACTAAATGTTATGACCCCGTCATCACAATTTCTAAAGGACTGAACTCCGGACCTCGCCTGCCAGTCATTCTGCACAGCTTTACCATTTTCTCGAGATCTTTCATGATTACCTTACAAATTTAACAAGAAGTTGGGTTATTAACCATTTGTATCTCCTGCTGTCAGGAACCGTGGTAGGACGCAGAGGCAGGATGATCTTTAAGAAATGTAGTTTAATTCTTTTTCTTTTGAAAACTATTCTTGTGCTGAGTAGTTACTCAAATGAGGCAACGAGTGAGGAAAACAGGCAGCTTATAACAGTAACATATGCAATCAAACACAGGTGTATTCATTAAGAGGGCTGGAGGAACAGGTGGAAAGAAGAAGGAAATCAACACACCTGTAACGTGAGAGAGGTGAAATTAAAGGTGAACAGAAACACAGCTACATCCGGCCCCAAAATCCCACACCTGCACTGATTTTGCTGTGATTATGTCAGCATAGATGTCTACAATGATCTCATTTATGAACCAAAACTGGCCTTGACACAAAAGTCCCGTGGACAAAAAGACTAGATGTTTGGTAGATGTTGGAGATAAAACTCTGGATGGACGTGACAACTTGTCCAAGGCGACAAATCCACATCTCATGAATGTCTTGTCTGTACATTTTCATACTGGACTCAAAGTACTCAGTTTTATATACAGTGGTCATTTATTCATGACTGGAATAACATTCTAAATAATAGCCTCCAATAGGTGGAATCCGCAAAGTAGGATGACAGACGTTTGGAGGATGTAAAACCTCACGCTTTCTACACTTTCTTCCGACAGACATGAACATTTTTAATGTTTTCTCTCCTGTTTAAAGTCTCAAAGTTCAAACCTTTCTTAGGAAAATAAGTGCAATACTATAGAATGAACCAAAAGATCTGCTTGCAAAAAAGATTTATGTAGATTTGGCAAGATGAGCATGTGTGCTGTGCAGGAGATAGAGCATGGAGATGATTGACTGATAAAGGCAACAGCCAATCAGGATGCAGAACGCACTGAAAGAAAACCAGAAAACATCGAGACCACGAAAGGTGAACTAAAAATATAGTGAGTGACCCCTAGGGCTGGTACCCTACGATGCCATACGTGGCTCCAGATACACAATATGGCGATACTGCGGTAATTGGTTAAAAAATAATCCCTAATAACTCACAATATATCAATCTAAGAAAGAAGAACACTTTTTTTTAAATAAATAGATCTCCATTTATTTTTTAGTTTGAACAAAATCCTAATAAACAACTTGTGTCTTATTTGGAGCAACAAATGAAATAATTTTTTGTGCAATAATTCCATTGGTGTCAATGCTTATCTTTCACACTAACGGAATTTGAATTATCTGTAAAATTCAGTGTTACATGAACAGCAGTGCCACCATTTTGTGCAAACTTGTTGTAAACAATAGAACAAAAATTAAAGCCAGATTTTTCCTTTTTTGATACGTTTTGATTTAACTTGGTTGATTTAGTAATAGGGGCAGATAATATATTTTTTCTTCTTTCTACTCCTTTTCATTTATTAACTGTTTTATGTGTATATAGTATTATTTTGATGAAATGTATTGTTACTAAATGAAAAAAAAAAAAATATGGGCAAAACATCTAACATGTTGGCAGCCTGTTAGCTCCATTGCTCCACACATGGTAGATGCGTCGTCAGAGACAACCACTGGCTTTTTAGCTTGAAGACGCCACGCGTCAGCTGCTGCTTTCAGTACATCTGAAATGTGTGCACCGGTGTGGGATTCTTGGATTGCTCGGGTTTGTAGGACATACGACTTCATTTCCCAATCCTTGTTAATAAAGTGTACTGGGAACGTCACATAAGACTCCATTGCTCTTGAAGTTCAGCTGTCACATGTGAACCCCACTCTTTCTGTTGTTTTAGCTCTGGTCTGGTACAGAATCATTTTTTCAGCAAAGTTTTTCCGGGGAATGTCAAATTCATTCATCAAAAAGTGGAATACCTTGTTCTCCACCTCGCTGTAGGGACGGAGCCTCTTGCACATGTAAACAGTGATCCTGTGTTATTGCTTTTTCCTTTGCTGAAGACGGTGGTACCTTCGCCTGGAAAAACGTATCCACGCCGGGCTGTCAGGTTCGAGCCAGCAACAGCCACACCTTTCTCACTGGTGGTTGTGCATGTTGGTTGAATTTTCAGTGTACCGAACTTTTGCAAAACAATTCTTGCAAATTGCATAGTCCTTCTCTAGCTTGGTCTTGTCCGTAGAGCTGTAGAATCCAAAGTAAGTCCATACTTTGGACTTAAATATCATCAGGGCGTAGTTTAATTTGCTGCTCTCGTTATTTCCCCTGTTTGTCTTCTCCACCATTTTTAATTTTTTCTTCATCCGGCCACAACTGCCAATCAACGCATGCCCCCTTATCCACCTCTAAAGAAACATATCACCAAAGGATGATGAATATAACGTTTTACACCCTCTTCAAATGAAAAGAAAAGGTCAATACTTAGTGAGAACCCATCGAGAACCAATCGTAGGACTAAATATCGCGATACATTGATTTTTTTGGCACATCTCTAGTAACCACTGTACTATACTTATTGATAAGTATAGTAGTTGTTGGTCGACAGTTGCTGTAGGTTTTTCTACAGTGCTTCACCTAAAATGTGTCGGCTAACTCAGGCATGGTTGTTATAAACCTCCTTGGTGAGTGTCTGATGAATAACATTTTTTTTGAATGTGTGATGTTTGAAGACAATTGACAGTAGATTTCTCTGAAGTGCTACTTTCATACTTTGTACTCTCACAGCCCGGAAGCGGTCTGTACTTTCTATACCACAAAAGAAAAAAAAATACTTCTGCCAGTGTTTGATTATCATACATTGATAAGTGCCCTCATCTTCGTAGTACATAACAATCAATATTGTTTTCTTTAGTCTGGGCTCGTGCCTTCTGTCCTCAGTGTTTGAAAACATTTGTTTTCCATGCTGTTATACACATTTTCTCTTTTAATTTGCAATCATTCTAGATCAGTCTTCTGTTGCTTGTTTTCTCTGATTGTCAGTTACCATCAAATCCCACCTCAGCTGAACGGTTTATTCTTTAAGAACTCACGCAGAGTTCTGATTCGTCCCGACAGGCAGTAATTGAGAGACACGGCTTCTGATAGTGGGTTTCTATATGTTATCTTGAGATAAACAAGGGACCAATTTCTCCAAACAACAAATTAACTTGTTCTTGCAGGAAAATAAACCTGCCTGTCTTGTGATAAACAATCTCTAAGCAGTGTGTCCCTTGAATATTTGTGACCATGATTGTTTGACTTCTTAAAGCCTTACAGTGTATTGGAAATGCAAATATTTTGCCAACTTTCACAGAAAATTCTTTAGTATATTTAAGTTTTAAAGGAATAGATACAAGATAAATTGTTTTATTTATTGTTTTTAGTCCCTTAAGTGTCAAAGATAAATGGTATATTTATATTAGTGGATTCAAACTACTTCTTTGTCATTCTGATAAATCAGCCTTTTAAAATGCTGATTTATATTTTGTTCAATTTACAAACGTATTTATTCCCAATCCAAAAATATTCTTTGAGCTAATTACCAGTAGTGCTTGAATATTGTTCTCCAGGTCACGATACTAATCCACAGGATTCTTTTCACCAGTTTGTTTTGTGCTGCATTGTGGTATCATTATTCAGTGGATACTGCAGTGCTTACAAAAATTACAATAGTCAGAGAAATATTGTTTTGGCTGGTACTGGGGACCCAGATGGCCAGGAGAAAAGGGTTTAGCAAAACTCCAAATGGAGTCTCTGGCTGCCTGGTCTACCCTTCTTTCTATTATGAACTACGTTGTTGCTTGTCCGTGCCGCTGTGCTGTTCCAGCTCCTCCTGCTCCCAGTCCCTCTATGTTAACGTCTTTGTTTATGATTGTGTTTTTCTGCAGACTGCTTAATGTGCTTTGCTGCAGTCTGGACTCCTTCCTGCTGCTGGAGAACCAGTACAACATCTGCTCCATGCTGCTGCAGAGTCAGAGGGACAACATCACCGACTCTGACATTAATGAAGGGTAAAAAGTTTTGATAGTCAAGGACTTCTGCTCACTGGCACAAGTTCTGAAAAAAAAAAAAAAATTGAGCTTTTGGTGCATTTTTTACATTCTTCTGGTTATGGTACTTCCTCAACAGTTGATGCAATTAACCTAACTGTAGCGGATTGTGAAGCGAAGAAAAGCTGCCTTGCACTGATATCATTGACATGAATATCAATGGACAGCTCGAACTCCCCTACTTCCGTGTTCCAAATCGAAAATACCCACGGGTTGCAAGAAGGCCAAAGTCCCTCAAACTTCCATTGAGAGTGATTTTATTTGTCAGAATAACCATTTTTCCTCTTATACTTTCTTCTTAACACAATCTTTATAATCTCAAATTTTTTTAAAGATATTTTTTCACTATCACCAGTTATTCAAGTTATAAACTGACCAATCAGATGCCTCAGTAAAAGCATGTGGCTCCTGCTGGCCCCACCTCCAACGTTTGACAGATTCCTCCACACCGCTTTCAGTGGGAGGGGTGTGGGCTGGATCAAGCTCACTCCTGATTGGTTGATAGTACTTCCTCGATAAATGTGACTCAGACCGACTTTGACTAATCGCTGTCGATGGGTTGCAATCGCTGTAGACCTACCAGGAAGTGACGGCAAAGCCTCTGGCCTGATTTTTGTGAGGGTGGAAGGTAATGCATTTCCTCTGGGGGACCTCAACACTCAGCTTTTTTTTTAGACGGTCTATGGCTGATATGCAGCTTTACACAGGAGTGTGAATGTAATCAACGTTAATCAGCTGATTCAGTCGCAGAAGAAAACAACTTTTTATACCGGTTTGCATCAAAATGTAGTGCTTAAAAGTGTTGCAGAACTTTAAGGATGGAAAAATGGTGGAGAACATTTTCAGGATTTGTTGTTAAATTATCTAAAACAACAAAGTAAATTATTAAATAATAATTTCCAGAAACGATTCAATTCGATTCACTAGAGTTTGTATCGATTTTATTCCAATTATTTTTTATTCTTTCAATCCACTGAATCCGTGGACAAACACATTCGGGGCCCAAATTTCTGTCCAAACTACATGGGGCCCACCTGGCCTTGGGGGGGGTAAGGTCAATTTAGAAAGATAAGTTTAATCCTTACTCCATCTCAAAGGAAGAAGACTTTCAACAAATGTTAAGGGGAAAAAGTGACGAACATAGTCCTTTAATGGGTAAATTGTATGTTTATTCTTATACATGTATTAATAATTTAGTAAAATTAAGGCACGGGACTGGATGAAGTCCACCGGAGTAGCTCAAGTCTCTGAATGCTGGAGGAGTTTGACGGCTGACACCTCTGTGCAGTATTCCATGGCGGTCGGTAACTGTACTACTGGACACTGGAAGGATAATGCCAGAGGTGGGACCAAGTCATTGTTTT
>NC_050535.1:19071041-19089529 GCF_002922805.2 Oryzias melastigma | reverse complement strand
TCATGTGACTCGAGTCCCCACCTCTGGATAATGCACTTTTGTAGTTTGTGACATTTGACATGTTGAATTTAAATGGGCTGGAGCAACATCAAAACCCAAATATGAATTAAATGGATTGTCAACAGAGCAGTTAAGAACAAGTGACAAACATGACAAAAGAAACAAGAGGAATATCTTTTTCAATGTAAAAAAAATGAAGATAAAAACCTTAAGAAGAAGAGACATTAATTAAGGAAGAAGCAAAAAAATAAAGATTCTCTTTCCCAGTCCGACTTGAAGCAGCACTGTGAAAATAAAGCCGAGTTTTCTCTGGAATTCGAGTTTCATCCCTCTCATGTCTTAGATCAATATTTCATGGTATTTCCTTCTCTCTTGAGCTCAGCAGAAAACATTTTTCTCATCAAAACAGCTACTGATCAGGGTCGACAAGAGCGGAGCAGAGCCCACAGTTTATGCAGAAAACAAGTTTGTGCATCTGCATTAAAGAGAGATCCTGCAGGAAAATATCTCATCGGCAGCCATGATGGGGACTTTCGAAATTCTCCGAAGAGCTAAAAGAAAGTAGATCCAGCATTCCTTTGGGAGGGAATGGACCATCCACTGCAGCCAGACAACAAATAAGTAGAGATGTAGCTTGGCAAGCTGCCTTCTAACAGTTGTGTCTCCAGAGATAAACAGTCCTGCAATTTAAGAAAGATTTACTCAGGAAGTTAGAAAAGAAGAAATCCTGTTTTGTGTTTGTCATTATTACCAAAAATGGGTGTTTTTAGTCAGTTAGAGTATGGTACTCTCTTTCAATTAGTACTTATGGACCTGTTCGTCAAATTAAAGAATGTTAAACAAGTTTAAATTCATACCAGTAAAAGGCTGAAATTCCTGAATCAACTTGAAACCAATTTACAAATACATGATGGAGCTTCCATTAAAAAAAAAAAATAAATAAATAAAAAAAAAACATTCCTTTTGATTTAAACTGAAAAAATGTGGAACCTCAGGTTGTATAAGGGATTAAATTATAGAAAAATTAATCCTCAGATTTCATTATTCTGTTTCATTTATTTTGAGGAACAATTCACATCAACCAATTGAAGGAAAAAACCATAGGGATGTAAACATGACGAAGAGATTCTCTCGCAAGGCGGACAGACAATTTACCGGGACTAATAAAGAGAAATTAGCTTATCTAACTCTACGACTATGTATTTCAGCCAGATAGGACTGGGGGACAGGTGGGGGGCGAGGTCCACAGCTAAGATGAGCCAGATGCGTGGTCCACAACCAAGAACAGGAGCACAGATGATCCACCAGGAATCTGAAATCTCTCCCGCTCCCCTGGGAGGGAGTGGGAAAGAGGAACAACACGTGAATCACACTGCACCAAACAGAAGCACAGAGAACTAAATATAATAAATATTAAAGAATAGAGGAGAAGTAAATGAGAATAGAGGACAGAACCCCAGAGCTGATGTGGATAATAATGATGATAGAACATTTTTAGCATATCAATATTGATCTAGACCCACGTGAGCTACAGCAGAGGGAATGGACCGCCAGGACCCGGTTTGTCAAACCATCTTCCCTCTGCTGAGTTCCGTGGAGAAATATATCTAACAGATGTAATGAAAATGATGATTATTCTCCAAACTTCATTACAGTAGGTAAGTGGGCAATACATTAAATATTATCTGATTGGTAGCAGTAGGCCTGACCAAAGAGAAATGTTTTAAGCCTAACTTTAAATGTTACGAAAGAGTCACAATTTAGAATGTTTTAGCACTCGGTATACTGATGACTCGATATACCGAGTCATCAAAGATGCCAATATTAGATGTACATTTTTGTAACTCTGTAATTTATTTATTTTGACATGTAAAAGTCTCAATTAAGAACCCTCTATTACTTGATTGTCATTAGATTCAGGAAACAGGAGATCCGCACAACTTGGACTTGATGGCTCTAGTTAGGGCAAGTGATATTTGATGGAATTCTCATTGGTCATTCTCAGGCCCAGAATCCCACCTCCACTCTCAATATGAGATACATTTATTTTCCAAGGTTGCCAGTCTTGGCTTTGTTAATAACAGGGGGCTCTGAGTTGCTGTTAAAACGCCCCTGGTTGGTCAGATGACGGTATACCAGATGGCAAATTTTCGGTCCTGATGGTTGGGGTGTTGGTGGCAGCCAAGGTTATTCTTAGACAAATTTGAATGAATGAATGAAATGGTTTATTTCAAGCAATCAGGTCATAATACATACATAACATATCACTTAATAAATCACAAGTAGATCACTTGAAAGGGAGTGGAAGGAAGCGAACTTATATAATCCCACCCCGACTCGACCATACCATTTTCTCTACATGAATTATCAATATCCGGTTCAGGACTTAATATCAAATATTAATAAAATCAGGCTATTAAGGATCATTGAAATCATTGTGACCCGGAACCGGAACCGGAAAGTCATCTCTTGAATTTGACTGCAAAAATAGCATTGTATGAATGTATGTTAAACAAATTCAGAAATGGAGAAACCCACCACTGTATTTATTTAGGACACTTTCTGGTCCCATATCACTGTACATGAACAACAAGGTGAATGCATACAGTATACATTTGCTATGTCCAACTTGTCAAGTATATGAATTTAATAACTTTATTTGTTTTTGCTTTTATATAATAATCTGATTTGCAATACTCTGTCATGGTTTTTTTTTTTTTTTGTTCTGCCTTTTTTTAAACTTTTTTTTTCTTACTCTTTTGTTTCAGAAACCTAACCTGTAAAATGCTGTATATGTTACATGTGTAGATGTTATATGATAAATTAAAACGCAGTAAATACTTGAGATGAAATTAAAAAACACCTCTGGTTAGGGTTAGGCATTTTAAGTAAGTGAGACTGCCCTCAAGAGCGCCTTAAGTCCCACTCCGAACATCTTTCAAGGTATTTTTAAAGAGTTACCAGTGGTCTTTATGATTATACAGTTCTTACCAAAAATAAGAAATATATCATTTTTTCCCCTGGGATTTAGTTTTAGCAGCAGCACGTCATTAGAAATTCACCTCTAAGTTGTGTGCAAGACTAAAAGCAAGCCAGCACTCATTTCCCATCATTACTTTGTTTACACTCTCTCTTGCTAGCATACAGCCCCTCACACCCCGAAGCTAACATTAGCGGTGCAACAAAAATAGAATATCGGAGCTATCCAGCCGTACAGTTTTGATCAGATTCCAGCTCAGATGAGGAAAATGAAGACGCTCATGGATCTATTTGTGGATGCATCAGAATGGAGCAGAGCAGGAAGCTTGTGGCCCGAAGACTGCAGTTTGTTCGTGACAACTACAAGCTTTTTCAACTGCATTTTTTCCATCTGCACCATGATTTAAACAAAGAAATACTCAGAAATGCAACTTTTATCTTAGTTTCCTTTTCGTCTGTCCTCCGTTCTGAGAAAAATGCCATAAGAACATGTCAAAAACACAACTTCCATTGGAGTGAGTCTTTAAACTTTCCTTTGGCCTGGTTAGGGTAAGGAAAAAATTCATGGCAAGATTGAATTGAACTAATAATGGTTCCAGTCTGAATATACCCCGAGTCATTTATTGTTCCCAAACTGAAGTCAGGCAGCAGCAACCATAAATTATTGCTTTTTACTGGTATTCAGTAAAGTAATTTTTTCAGCGTGCTGGTAGTCAGTAAGTCTTTATGAGAATCCTGGTGCTCTCTCCATTTTAAAATCATGTCATGCTTTCAAATTCAGCATTCATCTATGATTCACACACATGAAGACCAAGAGATTCTGCTTTCAGAGGCAGTTCAGTCTTCACACACTCATTTGCGAGCTACATAACAGCAGGAAAAAAAAAGTGTTGAACAATTTATGAATACAACTTCTGCTTCTGCGCTAATTTAACGTTTTGTTTTGTTTTTTTACATGGATCTCATAAATGTCCAAGGTCGTATAGTTGGTGCAAAATCTGCATCCACCTGTGAGCGCTGACGCACATTAGTATTCTTGGGGCGTTTAAGTCGGCCTTGTCTCCACCTGATAACTCTGGTTTCAGCACTAATATGAGCCACGCTGACAATTTCTGTGAATAAAACATCTGTTTTTTTTCTTTATATGAAGAAGCTCCTCTAATGAGCTGTAGCATCAGATACTGCTGCAAGAAGTTCACTTTGAAACACAGCGAAGACCTAAATAATTCCGGTCCTCAGATGAGCAGCTACAAGTTTTTTTGTCCACCCAGTTTTTGTTTACGCTTCTCTCCTACAAAAGTGGTTTCAGACATAAGTGGTTTTAGATTACCAGCACAAGCTTGTATGTACATTTATTTCAAATTTAAATTTAAAAGCTGGTGGACTTCTTAAAATGGATTCTGACTGCTCTGAGGCTGAAAGGTGGTTTTAAAATAAGAACTCTTACCTCTGTAGAATCATCAAGAGAAAATAAGCTAAAAATTAAGCAAAATCAAATAAACAAAAAGAAAAGATGGAAAATTCTCCCTTTGAATGTAATCAAGTTTTGGAAAATTAAAAGTGAAGGTATATTTTCAAGAAAGACCTCTCACTGGAAGATTCAGAAACATTTTACACCTCGTTTTCTTCTTTTCCCTTCTGGGGTCTCCACAGCCAATCAGTTTCCTCCATCTAAGCCTGTCTTCTGCATCCTCCACTCCAACACCAACCACCTTCATGTCTTCATTCACTGGATCCAGGGCCGGCCCTGGGTATAGGTCACCTAGGCGACTGCCTAGGGAACCATCTGCTGGAGGGTACGGCAAATAGCGTTTTTTTTTAACAGTTCAACACACCACTCATTTCGTGCAAAAAATTTTGAGAAAAAAAGGAATAATTAAAAACATAAATAAAATAACTCAAAAGTTTGACAGAATCAAAAGCTTGGGAGGGCGCTGTGTCATCTGTTAGTGTTTCTTTAACACTAAGGATGAAAGAGCAGCAAAACAAGCCCTCAGGGACAGCTTTAAGGTCATAAAAAGAAAGGAAGAAGAGAGAAAAAAGATTCATAGCAGCGGTTTATCTGTTTTATTTACATTCAATTGCTTGGAAATTTATGATTTAGTATTTTTCTAACTTTAAGGTGAACTTTTGCAGCTCTCGCTGAGTTTTGGTCTATAAAAACTTGGACCAAATGGTTCTTTCAGTATTAAAGGTTGCAGACTCCTGATCTAGACCTCTTTTTTGACAGTTCTAGACTCAGCATCCTTCTACCTAAAGAATAAATGATGGGATTTTATTGTTAAAAAAACAAACAAACAAACAAATATTTCCTTAAAATAAATTCCTGCCTTCAACATAAAGGATTCTTAAACATAACCCAAATAATCATAGATATTTTTCACAAAGATTTTATAAACTAAAAAAAGAAAGAAAGAAGTCAGAAACAAAATTTACCAGACAGAAAAAAAACAATTCTGACATACAAGGTCACTTCCTGTTTCCTGTTGTAGATGGATATGTATGATGATGCTTCACACAGAGGTTTAATTTAAAGCCATTTTAACCCTTAATCACCCTCATTCCATCTTTGAAGCACCAAAGTTTCATTTGTTCACCAGATCTAAACTCCCAACTTCAAAAATCTCTTGAGTTTGAATGCAAGAGCAAATGAGAATCCCTAATGTGCTTTTATTTTAAAATATTTAAAAATTCCAGCCTTTCACTAAATTTGAGTATTATTTTTCCCCATTACACACACAGTACACAGGGATCATAAAGTTTTTAGAGGAGTTTCAATTATTCAGACGGTTTGTCCCTTTTATATAAAAGTTATTGCACTGAAATCAATGTGAAAACAGTTTCTTGATCGAAAGGGTTAAACTTGTTGGCTGTGTGCAAATGAAGCTGTGACTGAACGTGGAGTCATGGTACTGCTACGTGTTGCTGCTCTGAATGCAGAGCGTCCTCTGAGTGCAGCTTTCCTTGGGCTCATAATTGAGGATGCCGCTCACAGAGATGTGCACACCTGTCAGTTATTTGCTCTGACAAAGTGTTTGCATTGTCAAAGAGGTTAGCGTTGCCACAGCAGATGGATCCTTAAGCCCGGGCAGCTGAAATGAAAATCCCAACTGAACAAATGAGGCGAATAAACATTCCTTTGTCACTCTGAATTAAGACGTCTCTGTGCATCGCAATGTTCCCGGTGTCTGAGGGGTGCAGATAGAAACGGCTTCAGATTTTCCCACATGGAAAAGGCGTCAACACCTGAACACTAAAACAGCATGTTGTGAGCCATTGCTGAGGAGGTTTAATTAGATTTCTTCCTGACGTGACGAGTTTTAAAAGCTTCTTTTAGGCATAAACAAGGTAACATTGAATCTATTAATCTAGGGAACCAGAATTCAATTTTTTACATTATGTAGTTTGCCATGGAAAGTGATAAAAAAAAAAAAAAAAATTAACAGTACATTGTTCCAGGGCTGGCCCGGGGCATAGACGATCTAGGCGGCCGCCTAGGGCCCAGGCTTCTAGAGGGGGCGCCAAATTTTTTTTACAGTTTTACACACCACTCACTTTGTGTCATGATTAAAAGTATCAAAAGTTAGACATAATCAATAATTTTTGCCTTGGACTGCAGCCCTCCTTGCCTGACGCAGGACCTGTCGAAGTTAGTTAGTTTTCTGTTAGTGCTTCTTTAAAACTTTAAGGATGAAAAAACAGCAAAACAAGCCCTCAGGGACAGCTTTAAGGTAAAAAAAGAAGGAAGAGGAGGAAAAAACTGATTTAAAGCAGAGGTTTGTCTGTTTTATTTACATTCAATTGCTTGGAAATGCAAACGTCCCCCCTTCCTTTTTTGGTCGATAAATACTCTTGCTTGGAAAAGAAGAATTTAACTGGCAATCTATTTTTTTTCTTTTCCTCTTTTTAAACCATTAACAATTGAAATCTTAAAAAAAAAAAAACAACAAAACAAGCCCTCTAAACTCTGGAGATGCCTGTCAAAAATCTATGTGTTTAATCAGGCATGCCAAATGTTAGTGCAGTGATTAGTGCAGCTGCCTTCCATTGCAAAGGCCATGCAGCCTTGGGCAGGTCCTGTTTCACGCATTTGCAGGGTTTTTTCCGGTCACGTGACTCTTCCGGTTTGTCACAAAAACTCTGACAAATTAAAACACTCATGCAAATTGTTTTATGTCCGAAGGAGGTGCTACAGTGCTGATGAGGAGCACACCGGCCCGTCGGGTACCCCTCTTCCTCTCTCCATGCCCCTGCATGGAGAAATGGCATCAGCTGACTCAGAAGTGGCTGAAAAAAACCTGATATGCTTAAGAACATTATCGCAGGGGAAAATGATCATTAATTGATAATCTATCATTATTAATCAATAACTGGTCCAAACAGCTCTGTGGCAACAAGGCCAAAGTGAGACTCGTCGTGTGGGTCATTAAGTACTCTAGGCTACGTCTTTACAATCTTTTGTTCTGAATAAAAAAATAAACTCTTTATGTTGAGCAATACTCCAATGTTCTGTACAAATGTTTTCAAATCAGGATCAGAAGTGTTTTTGATGAGTTTGGATTGGTAACAGACATTCTTTGTCCTGGGGGTTCTCCATATTTGCGGATCGCAGATGTCTCCAGTCTCTAACTCCCTTAAATAAGGGGGAAATACTGTATTGCACAGTTAACTATTTATTCATTTGAAACATTTTCACTTTTTTAATACAGAATAAATCTAGTGGGAGCTAACTTTCATTTTCAGGGACATCCTTTCATTCATACAAGGGAGCTGCTCGGTACTTGGATCCATTTGAGGCCACTGAGCAGCTCCACTCAACTAAAGTGGGTCAAGGACAAGAACCCAGATTATTCTATCAGTCATGTTTGAAAAGACTGTATCAGAATGTTTCAAGGTCATTGAATCTCAATGATTCATTTTTGTGTTGGTTCAAAAATTCAAAAACATAAAAAAGGGTAAACTTTGCATCTACCTCACCCTTCTTCATTTCTGCAGAGTTCAGTTTGGTGTGAGGAATGTGTGAGGAATCCAAGTAATTCACTTAACAAAACCAAAGTTCTCACAAAGCATTGGTGCTTTTTCAATTGTCATCTTTTCAGTGATAGGTTGGAGTTATAGTCTTCATGAGTAACGGTTGGAGATCTGTAAGACTGGAGAAACTTTTTTTTTCACAAGTTATAGATGATATAGTCCTCCCCTATGTGAACCTGTAGTAAAATTTGAATGTAATACTGCACCGCACTAGTGTTCCAAGCTAACGTTTTGGCTAATTTATCTACTCAGATTTTTAGAGGCGTATTTAGAGTTTAGCTAGTATTTAAGGAACAGGCTAATGTTTTTGGCTGATCTACTGAGAAATTTTAGGCTATTTTGTAGTTTTGGTAATATTAGCTTTTTTGGCTAATTTGACATATACTATGGTTTTTTTAGGCTAATTTGGAGTTTAGCTCATATTTAAGCAACTCTAAATATTTTTGTAAAGTTACCATTAGGGATTTCTTAGCAGTTTTACTACCAATTTTTCAGAAATTTAAGTCAACTTCAGCGCTCCTTCATAGTTCTTTTAACAAATATAACATTTGCAAATAGCTTTTGCATTTTTAGCAAATCCCCTCAGCAATTAAAGTAAAGTGTGTCACCATTTTCAGCAAAAGCATTCACACTAGCAAGTAATGCAACTTCTCCACTTATATTTTGACTTCCATCTCTGAAATGAAGAATCTAACTGTTTATATCCACTTCACAGTCACACTTAAAAAAGTTATATCATACTTTTGACAGGGAAGAGTGACACATTCAGCACACACACCTTTAATTTAGGTTTTTTTCATCATGAAGATACATTTTCGTGTGAACATTTTTTTCTTAGACAGTCCTTCAAACTGCAAGAAGTGTTTTTCTCACTAACATTTCATGACTATATAAATACATATTTTCACAGACGTCACATGGTTTCTTCTAGAACTTCATCATATCGTGATGCAGCCGCCTCTGTCACAATCTCGTCATATTTTTTTCCCGCCTGTCAGTTATTCTGCAGACATGTTTGTCACAAAAGTAGCTGTTAGACAAGGATGTAACTCCTGTTTGAAAAGTGTTTAAGTGTGAAGGTGAGAAAAAAATGTTCATGTCTGATATTTTGAAGTACATCAAGACTTCAGTCTTGGTTTAAAATAAACAGACATCAGATATTCTGTTAGAAATGTTAAATTTAACTTAATGTGAAAAATAGCTCCTTTCTGCACTAGGAAGTGTGGTCAACCAAGACTATCCAGTGTTAAAGGGTTAAGGTATGCACCCCCAAACTATTCTCTTTGAAGCTTCTTCCCCTCAAAATTACTGTTAAATTCCACAGTTTCTAATGTAAGTATCAAAGGAAGGACTCAGAAAAACAAACCTTAACCCTTTGGAATCTAGGGCCTAAATCTCAGTTTTTGTCCTCTTTTAAATGGTAACCAAACCCTAAATCAACTTTTTTTTTGGCTTTTGACATCTATTAAAAGGGCTTTAAAAGTGTGGTCTGTTGGTCATTACCAAAGTTTTGATAAATTAAAATAAAATTGATTAATTTTTTTTTTTATAATAATTGAAAATATAGTGAAAAAAAACACAGTTGCGCTGCCTACTACAGGTTGAATCGAGGTATTACAGTTGAATTTTGTGATTGGTTAAACAAGTAAGTTTTAGAAGTCTGACATCATGATCTGCAGCTTCAGTAATGATAACAGTCCTGCCCCCAAGCCCCGCCCCTCTGACTGGATTTTCAAATTTCGGCTGTGGGTGGAGTCAGCCTCCAACTTCCCTGTTTGGTTACCCTTCAAGTTTAAAGACTACTTGCTTGGTAACCTGGTATAATTTTAATCAGCACAGCCTCTTCTATGTGAGACTAACTTTATTTTGTCATTTTTCCATTTTGTATTCTAATACTAGACATACAATCAATAACAACAAATTCTGGCAGAAAATAAGTGTTTCATTTTACTGCAGAAACCCCAAATACATTTGCCAAATCTAGTGGCAGAGACATCTGAAAAATTTCTATAAGACTTGATTTTGGGATTCTAGATTTGGACAGTGCTAAAAAATAGCAAAAGCATTATAAAGTACAGGCTTAATTACACGTCTGACCTTAATTCAGTTTGTTCCGTTTTGAGCACAGACTGAACTGTTTTGAGGTGAAAGTTTGGTTTTGCAAAAAGAGTCTGAGGTTTTGTGACAGTAGCTTGAAAATTGTTTTTTTTTCCAGTTTAAGGAAAAGGAAAGTAGGTTTCACGAAAAGTGTCTTAACAATGGTGAAAACTGTAAATGAGTTTGAAAACACTCCAGTGGAGAGCGAAAGGATGGGAAGTGGGACTCCCTGACAAGCATGGCAAACATGAGTCGACCAAGTCCCTCTGTTGGGTATTTTGGAGAGGTCCAGCACTCTGAGGCTAGAACCAGAACCAGCTCCCCAGGGACATGGACCCATTTGTGTAGAGTTTGTGTGATGGTATCAATTATGTCTCATTTGGCCTCTCATATAATTCAGTGAAACAAAGAGTTAAAAAGCCTTTTATGAAACTTTTAGTAAATTCATGACAATGTTCAGCATTTGTGATAGATTTCATGAAACCACATCAACCCGATTCAATTAAAGTATTACAATTATTATACATCTAGTTTGAAACTGAAAAGGGAGTGCCAATTGAAACAATTAAAGCAGCTTATTCCTGTACTAAAAGCAACAAAACACACTACAAGGAACTAGCCTGCAGGTGAAAAAAGTCACAAGGATTTACTTTGTAGATGGAAATGTCAGACAGCTGTTAAAGTGAAAACAAACAAGTGTCTACCTTTGTTTTCTGGTAAGATGGAGCCGTCATTTCTTTCATGTCCTCATCACAGACGCAGTCTGAGCTGCACAAAGTGACTGACTTGTGTATAATTACTAGCTTTTCTGCATTTTGGCAAACTGTCAGAGTCATCTGTGCGCTCCTCGCTCTGTTTACTCCGTCCTCCACGTTGGTTTGGTTGTTGTTTGTCGCCCGTTTTCCTTCAGCAGTCGGGTTTGTGGAGAATTTAACGTCAAGCTCTCATCACACAAATCGCTCCAGATTTCAGAGTTTGAGTGAAGATGGAAGAAGTGTGTGTGTTGGGGTATTTCAGTACTGATGGGACTGTGATATGGCCCATATTAGAAATGTCTGTCAGCCGTGTTTTCATCAGAATCCACATGGATGCTTCTTCTGTTCAGCTGAGAGCAGAAGCTGCAGCCTGAAATCTGTCAGAGCTGCAGAGGACCTAAACTTTTCTTCTTCTTTTTCGACACAACGATGTAAGGGCTTGACTTTGCAGGATGAGTGGCACCTTGGGTTGGGTTTGCCGCTAATTAAACCAACTCGTGTCGTCCAAGGGGACGCCTGACCCCAATTTCAGAACATTTGGAAGTGGCTGTCAGAGCAGCAACAAAGACAAGCTCAGAAGACAGCTAATCTTTTTACAAGAAGAGAGAGGTCATGTTATATCTGCATTGATGCATTCCATTTTCCTTACCAGGACCTATCTAATAATCAAGGTACAGTGGTGAGAAAAGTATTCAATCACCCACCAATTGTGCAGATTCTCTCACTTAAAAAGATGAATCCCTCAGGTATGAGAGACAAAATGAGAAAAAAAAAATCCAGAAAATCACATTTTTTGATTTTTAAAGAATTTATTTGTTAGAAAATAAGTATTTTTTCACCTGTCTGCTATACAGAAATAATCAACAAATCATCAGTTAATGAATTCCTGCCTCTCTGCAGAAAATATGTCAGAGAAAATGAAGCTGACTTTTAAATTTTGCAGATATGTAACAACTGATGGAACTTTAACCACAGTGTAGCCTAAAAAAGGACCATTTAAATTCATTTCTGAAATGTATTCATGTTTTTCTAAAATCTCCAGCCTCAAACTTATTTTTGCACCATTTAAAGTTGTTCATTGGACTTGGACAGTTGAGGTGAGATAAAGTTCCCCATATGACAATTTTTTTTTAATGTTCCCAGTAGTGTTTTAATTCTGATTATGAAGTTTTCAACCAAAATCCCACAACCTAAATGTCTTAAAAAGACATTTTTCATGTTGATCTGAAGTCTCTGTTTCCAAAATCTCTTCTGAGGGGGCGTGGCTTTTGGAGCTCCGCCCCTAATCCCCATCTGATTATGATAGCTCTGTGTCTTGCTAGAATAAATCTTCACTGCTGCTACATAAAAATGTCCATTAATATGGGTAATGTCTGGTTCTGATCCGGATGTCAGCTGGGACGAGGAAGGGAAGATTCTTTAAAGATTCTTTAAAGAAAAGTAACTACAATTTTTAATCATGCAGCACCATTCCCCTGTATTTCCCACTGGCTGTAAAGGACTTTAATAACACGCCCGTATCAATATAAATGCAGACATTTGTTTCTAACAGACCCTTCCTGCATGTGAGATCCTCATTCTCCATTATCCGACCAGTCGGAGCGTCTCTGTTGGAGGCCGTGCTGAAGTATTTGGATTTTTAATGAACTCTGGATTCTGGTTTCTTCTCCTGTTGCTGTCAGAGTCCACAGTCAGAACCGGGCTCTGCCTGTTGAGGCATGAGCAGCTTAAACGCTGCACTGTCATTTCCATAAACTGGAGTCGGGCAGATGTGGGGGCGATTACTGCGCTGCAGCTGGTTTCTCAGATCAATCTGAGCTTCATCCCGAACTCACCACCCCAGGTTTTTTTTTTTCTGACCTGTGCATTAATGCGACTCCTTCATCTTGACATAATTGGCTGTTTATTTCAATTAAGCCTCGTTATCGGCGTGCGGACTGACTCGACCTCTCAAGGGGACGCGGTTTAGAAGCGACACCGCCATGGCAGCTCCTACAGTATAATGATCTGTTGTGCTGCTGGTTTTGATTATGGACTTTGCAATTTGACAACAAGCAATTTGAGGCAGATAATCGGCAGTAATTAGGCTGATCAGGCAGAGACAAGGGCGTGCTTTCCCATGAAGTCTGCCGGCCCGGTTCCCTTTTATCAGCATGTACCTTTAGAGGTTTTTATCTAGCAGATGTTTGCTCTCAATTTATTCACAGTCTTCAGTTTCTCTTGTTTGGCTCCTTTTCTTATTTCATCTTTCATAAATCAGGAATTTGGTTTAGGCTTCATCCCTTTCTGAATAATTCCACGCCGCAGCCCAGCATTATCAGCAGGAGATGTCAGTTTGATCACCGTGTATGCACATGCAGCTGAGTAACAGCTCTGGGAGTGTCGCATTAGCATTTTTATTCGTTATAGTCAATATTCCCAACAAAGGAGCGGACTGCTCAATGTGTGCATGAGAATCAGATATCTCAGAGGGGTTGGGGGGGGCTCTGATGCAGATTGTTGTACAAGGAGGAGAAAGGAAGAGCTTTATGGTGTGTGAAAGTGTCTGATAAAAGCTCTTGTTTAGGATGCACGCTGCAGGCTCTCTGTCCGTCTGCCGCCTGTCAGACGGTCTGAGGGTGGCGACGACGAGAATTACAATTCCCATTGACGCTCCTCATTGCCCAGACTCCAGCTTCTCCCCTTCGGTGAACCCAGATTTGTGCAGCAAAAACCGAGAAGTAGCGTGCTAATCCTCGTAAGTCCAATAATATCGTCTGTGGAGCGGCACATGAAGGGGAGGGGCTTCAGATCACGTCTCAGGACGCTGAGTTACCAAGAAAATTGAAGATTGACTTCGCCGAAGCCTTGAAAGCAATCAGTGTGTAAATGGATTCCCAAACTAATGGGCAGGCAGTTTAATTTCATATCAATATGGACACATTCATTAAGTCTCCATCCATGGCTGCAACACAACCAGCAGCCGGGCGTCATTAGTCTGAGCGGCGTCCCGGCGTCAGGAGCCAAAGCTCTGGCAGAAGCTGGAAAATTTACTGATTTAATTAACGCTCTGTTTTTATAAATATGACAATAAATGAACCTGATGCTCTTACAGGTCCGTCTGCTGGCTGAGAGGCAGTTTTCCTCAGAGAAACATTTGCATCAAACAGATCTGAGGTGGTTTACACAAACAAACATATTTAAGGAGAAAGGACAAAAGCCACGCCCCTAAACAGACTAACAAACCGTCTCATCGGGGAATTTTCCTGGACGTTTTCGGACATTTTTGCTAAAAAAGAAATCCTTGAGAAGCAGCATCGTCTGGGACAAAGCGACTCGCTGAATCTCAGGGTGCCGCTGTAAACAGGGTCACACACATAAACCCGGCTGCAAGGCCAAACAAATCCAATCCCACAATCCTTTCAGCAAATCCGAGCAGAATAAACTCAGGTCAGGCTCACTTCATTCTAAAGGAAAACCTTTGGTCCAAATCCCGAAAAAAAGGAAAGAGACAAAAAGGCCGACAGATGGCGGCAGCTCCGGCACGGCAGCGACGAGAGGAGAGAAGCTGGAAGCCTCAACGTCATCGTTCAACCAGATAACCTGCTGTTCAATGTACTTACATGGGGGTTTATTTCATTAAAACTGAGACATCCCAGCCACCGTATGTCAAATATCAGCTGCTCAAAAGTTGATTTGAACAAAAAACAAAGTGATGATATTCAGCAAAAAAGTAGCAAAAATTTGTAAAAAAGTATTTAAAAATGGTGCAAAAATGGTATAAAAATAAACAAAATAAACAACAGAGGTCTCCAACCCTCAACTCTAAAAGAGGTAAATTTCTCACTGACTGCAACCCAGTAAGATCCACAAAATCTTCCTTCACCCTTTAAAAAATAAAACACTAATTTGAATTTATGCTATTGTTACTATTACAACAAACATAAATGAACTGTTATTCATTTTGCATGAATAAAACATCGGTATTAAAAGAAAATAGCTATTAAAAAAAAACTTTTGACAGTTCATGCGAGTTCCTTTCAAAATAAAAGACATCCTGCCACATATGATCATCTCAGAGCAGCAATTGTAGTAGAAGTAAGTGAAATATCAGCAGTTATTAAATAAAAAATAGCTAATTTTACTATTGTTGGTTCATCAAATCTAATTCTAACAAAGCAAAATGAAATCTGAGCTAATTAATTAAGCCCTTTTTGACTGCCATTGATTTTCTGTAGCACAAAAAATACAAAAATGTGTGAAAATGTTGTAGTTTGGCTTGTGATACATACTGTCCTTCAACTCTTTGTAAATGAGTTCAAGTTTGAGTGACAGTAGTTACCTTTTTTTACCATTTACTACTTTCTCACTTCTTACTTTATAGTTCTTTATAACATTTAGAAACTTTTTTTTTCTTTTTCTTTCATAAAAGAGCCACAATAGAAGAGTAAAAGAGCCACATGTGGCTCTGGAGACGCAGGTATAGAGGTACAGTGGGAGAAAGATAAAAACAAAAACACTTGAAAGTGAGAGCAGCATTAGTTAAGGATAACCATTACGTTTAGGGGAAAAGCCAGTGACATAAAGGACTAATTTGTTGTGTAGAATTGATCAAATTAAGGGATTCATTAAAAAAGTTAACAATCTAAACTTAAAAAAAGAATGAAAAATGGCATTTCTTGTTATTTTTTTTCTTCATACATTTGAGATCTAATCTAATGCAGATCATTTTTGTTAAAATAGAACTTTCAATTCTTAGAATAAACAGTTGATAAATGTAAAAAGAACAGATTTTCTTTACAACTTAAGCCAACGACCCAGTGCAGAAATACAAACAGAAAAGTCCTTTTGGATAACATAAAATAGTTTGGCTGCAAGATAAAAGTTTTTGTTTGTTTCTCTCCAGAAATATTGCATTTCTTAAAAAAAAAAATAATCAAGTTGGGCTTACATTTTAGATTTAGAGAAGAGAACATTTTGATGGTTCTCTTATATTTAGCAGCATTGGAAAAGTCGGCAGAGCTAAGAACAGTCAACTCTTTGTTATTGATCCACTGCTGAAAACTATGTTTTTGTTGTTTTTAACATGTTCTTCTTTTTTCTGATGTTGGAGGACATATAAAGTAATAATCTTAAAAATTGCATTTTTGAGCATTTTTATATTTAAATCATTGCAAAGTAGATGAAAAATGTCAGAAAAAGCTTGTAAGTTACTATAGCAATCAACAGGTCTCCTACTCCGCTCCATACGGACACACCAACTTGTAGATGAATAGATCCACGCACGTTTTCCGTTTACCTTGTCATCTGGATCAAAACTGTATGGCTGGATAGCTCCGATATTGCTCGCCACTTTTGAAGCACTGGTAATGTTAGGTTGGATGGGGTTATGAGTGGCTGTAAGCTAGTGGGAGCACAGAAATTTGTCAATTAATTGGAATTTATTGCACTCCGCCATCCTTCATCAGCCTAAGATTTACAAGGTTTTCTACGTTCTATGACCCTCAGTCATTCTACTCTTTTTAACCACAGACAAGACACACTCACCCTCTATTGTCTTTCCTCTTCAGCTCCACGTTAACCTCCAGATCCCAACAGGGATTTTTTTATTTTAGCTAAACACTGCATAATCATAATAGAAAGACCACTGGGAAGACTTTGATCTGGATCAAAAGATTATAGGATTGGGTCTTAAACCATCAACTCTCAGTCAGTCACTGACTCGATGAGACCTGGACCCCAAAAAAAAATGGTTTACTTCTACTTCAACCTGATGAAGTCAATTCAGTCGCCATTTTTTATGATATGGTGGCTGCCATGTTGGAACCAGACATCGACAGTAAGCAGTGATTGATCCATGTCGGTCAGAGTCAATGTTTCCATAGCAATACGCATAGCACCTCGGGAGTCCACACATTTAAAATATCAACCAATCGTTTGACAGTCGACGTGAGACCGCCTACTTTTAATTGAGGCATGTGATTGGTCAGTTTATCACTTGAATAACTTCAACTGTAAAAAAAAAAAAAAAAAAAAAGAAAGAAAGAAATGCGGATTACAGAGCATGTTAAAAATAAAGTTATCAGAGCAAGAATGATTATTGTGACAAATATAATGACTGTAGAAGTCTATGGGATTTTGGCTTTTTGGAGCCAGCAGCTACTTCCTGTTTGGAGTGTGAGGGGGGAGGGGTCACTTGGTTCAGGTCTCCTATTCAGTCATTGATACAGAAATCTGGTTTCATGAAATACCTCAATGTTTGCACAGGTAAACAAGACTTCAGTGAATTAAGTGAAAAGTCATTTAAAAGTTGAACATTAACTGAACAAACAGCAAATTCACCGTTTATCAACAAACTCACCTGTAACATTTAAAACATGTGAAACCCACTGATAGAACCTCCTAAACTGTTTTCTAAATGACAGCAGGAACAAATTAAATGTCATCCATTAGTGACACAACTGCTGAACTGCAGCAACATATTTTACATTAAATTCCCATTAAGATTTATTAAATGGATGCAGGATGAAATATCCAGCTGAGAGAAGACATTTCTTTGCTTCAGAGTTGGAGAAATTCTAATAAAATATGTTGATCACAGGTATTTAGCTCCTCAAAGCCTACAAAACTGTCTAATAATGGGACAAAATCCACTAACCAGCAACTCAAACACCAAATTTTAACACTAAATTCAGTGTTTAGATTTAATAACAGGCACGAGGATGAATAACTTTCCTACCAGTCCTGTTTTTAGACACGTCAGAGGACAAAGTTGTTATCATCCCTGACAAGGCCCCCGCCTCACCGTCTCAGCCCAGTGGAGGAGGGAAATGGAAAGCCACAGAGGTAAAATGACACAGAACAGCAGCAGCCGCATTTCATGTACACAAACTAAGGTTTGACTGATTCTGCAGCCTCAGAGTATGAAACAGCACATTTGATGACAGCTTTTCCCTCTGCTGTTTATATAGGGCAGTAATGTTGGTGTATGGCAGGTGATTTTCTCAGAGGAAGTGTTCAGAGCAATTACAGCCCGACTGCGACCCCATTAATTATCCTGAGCAGAGCAGAGCCATGCATTACAAGCAGCTTTCCGCTTTTTAATCACTTTATATTAAAGGAGAGACATTAATTACAAAATAAGTCTAGACAGACTTTCAAACATCAAACTGTTGCTGGGTCATACAAACCCATCAACACAAAAAACATTTTAAGCAAAAATATTTTACACAAAAAGTGAAATATTTGCTAAAATAAACTTAACTAAACTGGGAAATACAATAATCTAAAAATGAAATACCCCACAAGTTTAATGGAGCAGCAAAGACTGTGCTTTAAGTTGACTGGTATACTTTTATTTTGAAGAGTTAAAAGGAAAAGTGTTTTCTTTCGTTTCAATAGGTCATAAAAGTTTAATTTAATTAAGTTTTATTTATAAAGCCCAATATCACAAAAAAATACCTCATTGGGCTTCATGCTGGTAATTGTACAGAAGCAGAAAGTCAGTCATAAAATATAAACAATGGTTAATTGCTAAACTAAACAGACTAAATAAAACTGGTTATCCCTGTTCCTAGACCTTCCTTCTCAGTAAGGAAAAACTCAGAAAAAACCTATAGAGTTCATCCAGATAGGACTGGGGGACAA